>NC_089804.1:55974953-56094953 GCF_029633855.1 Hoplias malabaricus
AGCGGTGGTGAATGGAACCAGGCGTCTGCATGTTTACAATACAAAACACACACCCAAGATTTTATTTCCTCTACTCCACCGGTCTAAAGAGATTTTTACGTGGTGATGGTGATGATGACGTAACAGTGTGAACAATTCTGACCCCCCTGGTGATGATTTATTTGGTGGTGTTTAGGAATTTAAAAAGCCCTGTGATTAATCACATGTTTATTTGCTGATATTTGACCCCAAAGAGGAGGTGTTCCTGTTTAAGATCAGTTTAGTAACATTTAGTTACAGAGAGAAGACACAATGAACTTCATCAGGGGCATGGATTCTTCACGTGCCTTGTGTTTGTTGAAGTGTAACATCTCCGAGACACAAACGTAAAACGTGTTCATTGTTGATCTAAAAACACACACTCAGGGAACATAATATGAAAAACTCACTTGTTTAGTTCATGTTCATATAAACGTGTGGATCTGGAGCCCACCAACCCACACACTGTGAAATATGACCCCCCCTCCCCCGTCAGTTTTCTGTGCACTGCCAGAGTCTGAAAACAAGTGATAAACCAATCAAGTGCAGAAACTTTAGAATGGCCCCGCCCCCTCGTCTGAGTCTGTACAATCACAGCCCTGCACTCACGTTTATGTGAGAGCGCAAAGATGAGATTAAACGCAGCAAAACAGACACAACGAGCACTGAGAAATAAGAGCACTGAGTAAAAACGGAGAAGAAAGAGAACAGAGTGAAAACAGCTAAAAACCAGAGCTTCTGCTCCTCGCTCCTCACTGCTGTGCGCTCGGGGTCGGGGTGAACAGAGAGCGGCTCATTATCATTTAAAGGAACAGGTGCTGAAAAAGCAGGTGTTCTGAACACGTTTAGACAAGGGGAGAACACTGCTGTGGGGTTTGATCCTTGTGGTGTTTTGACGAAAGCTGGATTTCCCGTTTAAGGTTGAACAAATAAGGTTAATTTTTCCCTGAACCTCAGTGTTGTTAAGAAATCACCTGCTTCTTTCCCTTTGTTTGTATCTAGTCTCTGAAAATCGCCTTGTCTCTGGCCAGTGGTCTCGGAGACCCCATGTATGACCCCTCAGTTTCTGAAGTCTTGGCTCAGATGCTCAGGTGAGATTCTTGGTAAATATTTTAAAGGTGGCTGCCCTTATGTGAGGGACCTGACTTCTGGAGTTAAATTGCTTCTCACAGGGACTACAAAGCAGTATCACAAGTTTTAATGTGTGGTCTTTTTCAGTAAGACCCAGGCTGGTATGTTCCGGCAGATGATAAACGACTCTCGAGCGTATCCTCCGGGACACTACACTCCCGGATACGCTCTGGAGGAAGGTGCAGTGGCCAGTCAGGTCATGGTCATGGGGCCAGATGACTTCATCGTGTCTGTTATGAGGTAAATATTATTTTTTAAATCCTAAAAAAGGAGTTTCATTTCAGAATCTATGTACTGTATACAGTGTATTGTGGAATATAAAGTACAAAGTAAGTGGTTTATACCACATATGAGCTACAAACATATTTCTTCACACTGAGAAAGATAAAGCTATTTATTACATGCTTAAAATACATGCAAACATCCGGTCGCTGTCTCTATCATGCTACACCAACAGACTCCTAACGCTGTACATGATGATGTATATCACTCTGGTTCACCTGAGTGAGAGCTGAGCCTCTGCCTAATGCCGTAAATGTAATTATATATAATATGCAAAAACCTTCTGACTAAAACTTCCTATATCTCACTTTACAAGAGTTGGTACATCAAAATATTGTGTCATTTTCATGAACATCGTCATGTGTGTTTTCCGCTATGTATGTCATTTTTTGTCCCATGCAGCTCTCTGAATCAGCCTTTTGGAAGCCGCATTGTAACTCCCTCTGGGATCCTGCTGAACAGCCAAATCCTGGATTTCTCTTGGCCCAACAAGAGCCAGGACTCCGCTCCACCAAACCCGGTACTGGAGCCCTTTGTTATTCAGTCAGAGAACTATGACAGAATTAGTCTACATGATTCTCTTCAGTTTTTTGATGTACTGATATTAGGGATGCCAAAGTTAACATGTTAATGCAGGATTTGAGGTCCTTATGTATGAGTAAACGGCTGTAGCTGGTGTGTGTCAGTATTTCGGTGCTGTAACTGTATGCAGGAGTAAACGGCTATAGCTGGTGTGTGTCAGTATTTCTGTGCTGTAACTGTATGTAGGAGTAAACGGCTGTAGCTGGTGTGTGTCAGTATTTCGGTGCTGTAACTGTATGCAGGAGTAAACGGCTATAGCTGGTGTGTGTCAGTATTTCTGTGCTGTAACTGTATGTAGGAGTAAATGGCTGTAGCTGGTGTGTGTCACTATTTCAGTGCTGTAACTGTATGTAGGAGTGAACAGCTGTAGCTGGTGTGTGTCAGTATTTCTGTGCTGTAACTGTATGTAGGAGTAAACGGCTGTAGCTGGTGTGTGTCAGTATTTCGGTGCTGTAACTGTATGCAGGAGTAAACGGCTATAGCTGGTGTGTGTCAGTATTTCTGTGCTGTAACTGTATGTAGGAGTAAACGGCTGTAGCTGGTGTGTGTCAGTATTTCGGTGCTGTAACTGTATGCAGGAGTAAACGGCTATAGCTGGTGTGTGTCAGTATTTCTGTGCTGTAACTGTATGTAGGAGTAAATGGCTGTAGCTGGTGTGTGTCACTATTTCAGTGCTGTAACTGTATGTAGGAGTGAACAGCTGTAGCTGGTGTGTGTCAGTATTTCAGTGCTGTAACTGTATGTAGGAGTAAACGGCTGTAGCTGGTGTGTGTCAGTATTTCGGTGCTGTAACTGTATGTAGGAGTAAACGGCTGTAGCTGGTGTGTATCAGTATTTCTGTGCTGTAACTGTATGTAGGAGTAAACGGCTGTAGCTGGTGTGTGTCAGTATTTTAGTGTACTGTATATTTTTAGGAGTAAACGGCTGTAGGTGCCTGACGTGCCCTAATTCTTATGCAACAGAATTGTATAATAACTGCTGTTTAATTTTATTTATTTATATACAAGGATCCTTAAACCCATGATTTTGTTTAGAAATATGAAAGATATTTAGGGAGTCGACTCTTTAGGAACTGAATCTTTGGGAGTTGACTCTTTGGGAACAGACACCTGTTCACTTTCTGATTAACCTCTTGTGTGCTGCGTGCTCTTTTCAGCGCAACGGTATAAAGCCGGGGAAAAGGCCATTGTCATTCCTGATGCCCACCGCAGTGAGACCCTCTTTGGGCTTCTGTGGGACGTACGTAGCTCTGGGTTCTTCCAACGGTGACCGAGCTCTCAGTGGAATCACACAGGTTCAACATCTTTTCTACGTTCAAAAGTAACAATGCACTGTTTGTAGTCCCACTGCTGGAGGATTTATTCATGCACAGATAGTGTAAATGTAACACTAATGATAACTATTTCAGCTGATTATAGTTTATTTTTCTACTTTGGGGTGGCAACAAAAACAAACAATTAAAGGGGATGTCTACAGTTGTGAGGAAACACTTCTCCCTGATTTAAATGCTCAGAAACTCCACATCTTTTAAGGTGGAATGGTATGTTGGAGGTGGAATAAAAACGACTGTTTGTAAAAGTGTTTCGAAAGTGTGTAGCACTTTCTGTAACGCAGAGCCACCTTGAGCGATAATAAGCCGATATTACACACCAATGGAGCAGGAATAGAGCAACATCCTCATCAAGGGTTTGTGCTTTTCAGCGTTTAGAGTTCTCTCCATTGTCTACATTTCAGATGCCTTTTCTCTGACACGAGCCAAGAAAGAAAGCCTAGTCTACCAGACTGAGACAGTTTGTTTTGTACCCATTTACTGACCCTGGGTGTTCGTAAACACATTAGACCAATCGGTGAGGGGAGTGGGGTGGGGGGGAGTCTTTAACAAACCCCAGCCACAGAAGCTAAAAGCTGTGTGTCTTGATGTGTTCAAACAATTTGTTTTTTAGTCTAAATCTTAAAATATAACATTAACTTTGTGTAAATATAATTAATAATACAATATTGAGATTGTTTTTTTTATTGTTATTGTTCTTTACATTTTACACATAAACATATGACTTTGTGCTTCTCTGATGTTCATTCAGGTTTTGATGAATGTTTTGTCAATGCATAAAAACCTGAGCGACAGTCTCACGTACGGACGACTCCACCCTCAGCTGCAGCCCAACACTCTGCTGGTGGATGGTACGCACCTTCCTTCTTTCTTTTTTGTGTCTGTCTTCTTTCCCTTCTTTCATATTTTCCCCTTCTTTTTTCATCCTTTATTCTCTCTCTCACTTTCCCTTCTTTTTCTTTCTTTCCTTTTATTTATTTATATTTTTTGGGTTCCTTTTTTCTCATGCTCATTTTTCTTTCTGTTTTATTATTTCTTTCTCTTTCACTAGTGTTTTACTTTCTTGTTTCTTGTCTCTTTTTTTCTTTTCTGTGTCTGTCTTCTGTCTCTCTTTCTTTTTTCTTTCTATCGTTTTCTCTTGTCTGCCTTGCTTTTTCTTACATTCTTTTGGATGTTCCTTTATTATTTATTTTCCTTTATCTTCTTTCTTTCTTTACTCATTTCTTCTCATGCTTTGATGCAGAAGCTACTTTTGGGCCGGTATTTTTGACCATAGTCGTGTGACGGATGTGTTTTCTCTCGTTAGCTGAGTTTCTGAAGGAGGATGTTGAGGCTCTGAGGCAGAAAGGACATGAGGTGGAGAGAGTGGACATCATTTCTCTGGTGGAGGGAACTCGCAGAAGTAATGACCTCATCATCGGAATGAAGGACCCTCGCAGTGAGGACGCCTCGGCTCTCACCATGTCCATGCCCTAAACACTCTGTGTGTGTGGTGTGTGTGTGTGTCTCTCTCTCTCTCTCTCTCTCTCTCATTAATTCTGTTGAAACTTACCCCAACGTGATCATAATTACTCCTGCCCTAAACCGACTCCTGTCCTGACACGACACTAACTTTAAAACAACGTCACTGGTAGGTTTAATAATTTATGTGGTGGGGACCAGCCTTTGGTTCACAAAAGAAAGAACAGTGTCTAAAATGTGAATGTGTAAACAGGTTTTGTCCCCACAACATTATAAATACCTGGTACACAGACATGAACACTGATTCTCACCATGTCAATGCTATACACACACACACACACACACACAACCAATCTGTTTGCAATAAAGCGAGTATGCAGAGTATTTAGAGTGAATAAATTTAGAGTGCAGTAATTGAGCCAAGAGAACGTTACACACCGTGTTTGAGACGTTTGGACACCTCTTCAGGGGTCCCCCACAAAAACTAATGACGGGATCATGTTTAATGAAGGACTTACTCTTCAAACGTAATGGGAGCGTTGACACACCTCTCACTGCCTGCTCTCCACTCGGACGTTTCTTACCGTCTGCACTTTTATTTGACTTATTCTGCACTTTTAAGACCGAAATGCTTCACGGCTCATTCCGATTTGTAGGATAAGTTTCATAAGTTAGTTCTTTTGTGACTAGCGCTGGGATCACCGCTTCCTCATCTGTGGATGTGTACCGTCTGAGCCAAAACCTTCCTACTCACACACAGGCCACTTTCCTTATGATTAAACATGCGGTTTCTGCACAGCGTATTGGTGACGGTTCAGTGGACATTCTACAAAAGTTCTTATGTGTTATTTACTGGAGATTTGTTGTGGAGTGTGTATTTTGTTGTGAAGCCTATGAACATTAGTGCAGACTTTAAGTGGAACCTCAGTAACTGCTTTCCTTCTCGTTTTATGAAGAATGTAGTGTTTGCTGAATGTTGGAAGGAAGCAGATTTTGGTCCCTGTTTTATTTATTTATTTATATTTTATGGGGTCTGCATTATAAGAGGATTATTATTATTTTGTAATCGTTTTGTAAATGTTTTTGGGAGTGATTTCAGTGTTCGTTTCTGGATGAAGCTATTTTTAGAAGTTTTGAGTTTGTGCAAGGCACTGTAAAAGTGGAATTATTATTATTATTATTATTATTACATCTTTTGAAGATGCTTTTGAAGGAAAAATCTGTTACACTTTTGTACGCAGCTTGTTTAGTGGTCACATGGTAAAGCGTATGAAGTTGCATTTTTTTCACAGTGAGAATGAACTTAAACACAGTTGAATCAAGTGGCATGAGCTGCACTCAGCCAGTGGACGTTGTCTTTAGTCTTGTTTTACTGCTTGAATTTTGCCTTCTTCATTTGCAAGTGGCTCTTACTTTTTTGCCCACACTGCAAAAAAAAGGGTCTTATCAAGTACAGTCAGTTTACATCTAGTCAATGCAGGTCATATTTCTCATTATTTGGAGATTGTTCTAAGAATATTATGAGATATATTCAAAACAACATTCAACAGTAGTTTCAGACTTCGCATCATAGACAGCCACAGCACCCGTAGTGTTTAAGTGTAGGATTTAAAAAACAGTAGGTGGCCGCAGGGAGAGAGTGGGGTGGGCCCTGTGTGAAGCTCGAATGGCTTGGCGAAGGGTATTTTACATCTTATCTTGTGTACGATTAAAATAATGTTCTTCAGTAGCAGTAGTTCATCATAGCTTTGCAATCACTGCTTTAACTCATCAACTCATTAATGCTCCATGTTGTGGGACTGCTTCACAGGAAAGGACATGTTTAAAACCAAACCTGTGACGCATCCAAGCCACTAGGTGTCAGTGTAACAGCTGTTTCATAACAGGAAGCATATCGTCTGCATTAGTCCTGAAAACAAGTAGAAAGTGATTTATTTTCACAGAATTAGTCATTTTAAAACGAGTATAAATTCATCAAAATAAGTAAAGGCTGTAGTGATATTCGTAGAATGAGAAATATTAAAGGCATTGATTAGATTTAAGATGATTTCACTTGGTAAAATTAATTTGCAGTTCAGTGTATGTTTGAAACAATTGAAGAAAAAAATAAATGTTATTAATAACTTCAATGGTAATTTACTTGTGAATATTGTTTATTTTCTGAGCTACGTTCATGTTCACCTAGTTCAAGTTACACATTTGTGACCACAATAACAGCTAGAATTTGCAGGTCTATAAGCAATGGTTTTGCTGAAGTAGACCTGTGTTATTTTCAGACCGTGAAATGCAAGTTCCACTGTTAAGGACACAATGAGAAATAAAGTCTTTAACTGAAATGTTTGAGTTTGTGAGATATTTAATATGTTCGTCCAAGGATGGACCATCTAATGAATATATGATATCTGCACTGTTATCCCTGAGATACCGTTTAAATAACAGAGGTTCAGCCATTGTTAGCTTATGCTAATTATGTTTTCTAATATTTACTTGGTTAGTAAGAGCTAAATTTAAAATTACTAAACCACTGTTGACCCACTGAGAGCAAAGTTGGAGGTCCACTAATGTTTTACACAGCGTTTTCTGGGCGGACCACTGCTGATTAAACAGAATTTTAGACAAAATGCCACATTTTAGCACTTTTCCCTTCACAGTCCAATTTATGATGTTTTCATTTATTAGGTTTTTTGTTATTCTTTATAAATAAGATTAGTAAATAACTTTAATCCAGCACAGTGTCTACATTTTTATCATTTAATAATTTTATATCAGGCTTATACTCATTATTATATCTCTCATAGTTGTTGCTAATATGTGTATTAGCTTGTTTTCCAGAATAAAAGACTCTGAATTTAAAAATCTCCTTTTTGAGGAGATTAAACATTAGTTATATCCTGTACAGGACAGTAATCTGAGTGGACCAGCAGTAGTCTAAAGCCAGCCTTTTTATGCCAGTGGACCTATTAAATTTTAATTGTGTGTGTGTGTAAAAATTAACTGGGTGTGACAGTTTCACAAAATTGTTTTACAAGTGACTCTTGTTCCAATATACATTTCTAAATATTAAGAACAGTATATTGTTCTGCAGTGTCCACAGTGAAACTGAAGGTGTTAGCATTGTTAGCATGTGCGGGGTGTACTCCAAATAGTGTATCATGAGTGAAATATGAGGTTAGCACCATGCAGGAGCGTATTTAAGACGATCTCAAAAAAAGCCAGGCTTTCTTATGTCATTATCCTAAGCAGCAAATCCTTTTGGGGCAGGGCTTTCAGGAAGCAGTGAGAAACAGAGGCAGGTATTAGTTGCATATTCATAGTTCTCTGCATACTGAATGTGTATTAGCATCTTTTAAAGTGGTAGGATTAAACACTCTTTAATATAACGCTGCACAGTTTTAATATGAATTGGTAAAAATGCAGTGTTTTTTTTAACATTTTTAAAATAGTGTAATAGAGCATACACTTGCACTGATTTTTTGTTAGATTAATTTGGAAAATTAGCCATCACATCAAAAGTATGTGAGTCTAAAACTTTCGTCAATTAATTGTGTCATACTGTTAAACCTTTTCAGCTTAGTGTGATTATTACTATTTAACATATTAATGTTACTGATTAAACCCTTAAAAATTTAGCTGTTTTCAGAATTCTTTAGATTTTAGAATAAAAGTCCCCAAACAGAAGTTCTCATAAATTTAGCCAAAGTTGTGGAAACATTCCCTGTTAGCTGGGATGATGCCGAAGAACACGAACTGAACTATACTGGTTACTGGAAAAATTAGAATACTTTGTTTTTGTTGTAATTCTATAACACAAATAAAAAAAAAATAGTTTAGGTTAAAGAAGCTGAGCAAGATAAAAGTGTTTTTACTGTTCTACTCTGTACCTGCTACCACACCCGTGCACAGACTTGTTTACCTTAAAACAGCGGTAACAGCTAAAATTTGTTCCATTCATCAACTTGGTGTTTAATTAATCTTCCAAATATATTTTTTAAGTTGTAGCTGTGCAAAAGGGAATTGAAATAAACGTGATGCACTAAGTGTAAAAATCTTAGTGTACTATTTCTGGTAGTTTTACTTGTGGGGGTGGGACGGGGCGGTATTAATCCCATTTTATGAGTAAAATCTTCCGAGGAGCACTTAAATGAAACACAATGGTTTTTCTATGAGCAATATGTGCAGAAGCCATTTCAAGACCTACAAAGACTAAGGGTACATTTAACCATTTGAGATAAACCCCTGAAAGGTCCATCAGCCAATCAGATTTTCATATACGGCGCTGAAATATTATTCTTACTCACGTTAAGCCGCAGTTTACGTAAGATACGCTACACAAAGTGGCTGTGACTCAAACAGTGCACTGTTTAGGTGAGTTAGAAAACTCAGTCTACACCCAAATTACGGGAATGAAAACACAAAATACACAAACACATGAGAGAATGACCCCCTACCCAAAGATACCTGCAGGGTTAAAAGGGGCTAACAAAAGTATGCAGAGCAACATATGGACTACAATCTCTAACGGCTGAACCAGAAGGCTTAACCAATATGTGGAGCAGATTACATGGAGAGCGAGTGCAGAATATTAGTGTTATTTCGTGACACTATGTAGGGAACTTCATAGGGCATAGGGCGTAAGGAGCCATTTGGGGCGAACATAGTAGCTACGCTGCTTACGCTGTTGCCGCAGGTCGCTGCGTACTCCATGTTGGTGAATATGCGCTGCTCTCTCGGTTTGAGGAGAATCCCTCGGTTCTCTCGGCGCAGTTGGCGCTAGCTGAACAAAAAAACCCAGCACGGATTAATTTAGAGCCTGTTACCGATGGACTGAAGACGGTAAACGACTTTGTAGGTGGGTACCCTTTGGGTGCAGTCGATTTCCGAGCCGCGGATTTAACGCAGAGATTAGTTAAATGTGTGCAGAAACAATTCGGTTGGCTAATGTGGCTAAGCTAACACTGTTATCCGCTTCAATGACCGAGCTCTTAGCATTGGAGGCTATTTTGTATAGCACTAGCTTAGCTGGGGTTAATTTGACTGTTATTAACATGTTTAATATCTGATTAATCACTGTAGCTAATGCTGGTTTTAAGATAATTAGATTTTTCTGCCTCGAAAAATGTAAATATGAGTTGAGAAAGCTGCTTGGGCAGGTATATTCCTTTTTGAAACTGCCAAATCCCTGCTAAGCTGGTTGTCTGTTGTGTCTTAATAGAAATAAAAAGCTTAAATCAAGGTTTGACCACTTTCCTAATGAATTTAAAGCTGTATTTTATTAATTTATCGCAAAAGAGCTCCCAAACTGCGTTGTTCTTTGATATAAAGTGACCAGTTAAGCTGTCATCACCCCTGAGAGATGTTACAGTATATGTCCAAATATTTATGTCCACATGCTTTCAAATGGACACGCAAGGGTTCTGTAGTCTCTGAAGAGAAACCTGACCTGATACAAGTCCAGGTGAACATGCTCAATATAAAGTGCAGGCTATAAAGTTATACAGTGCAAAGATGTGCAAATTTTTAAACCCTAAATGTAATTGAAAATAAAAGAAAGACATCAGATCAGATGTTGATCTGACGAGGTTTTAACATTATGTTAAAATGTCCGTTTTGAATTTGATGCAAGCCATATACTTCAAAAAGTAGGGGACATTGGTGTTGACCACTGTGTTCATCACCCTTTCTTTTAACAACACTCTGTAAAGGGTTAGGAACAGAGGAGACAATTTGCTGCAATTGAGAACGTGAAGTATTGTATTGTTCTTGATTGATTTAAGATATCAGCTGCTCAACAGCTCAGGGTCTTTTTTTTTGTGATTTTCATTTCATAATGAAGCAGATATTTGGACAAAACATGTAGAATGTGGTTTGGCATTGTGTTCCTAAAAAAGAAGCAAGGTCTTTTCTAAAAAGGAGTCATCTGGATGGCAGCATGTGTTGATCCACGGCCTGTGTATGTCTTTCAGTATTAATGGTGCCTGCCCAGATGTGTAAATCACCCATACCATGTGCACAAATGTACCCCTGTGTATCGATTTATCAACCCAAAGGACACCTTAAAGGGGCTGTCTTCTGATTTATTTATTTATTTTTTTTACGTTTAGAAGCTCCACTTCTTTTTAAGGTGGAATGGTATTTTTGAAGGAAAAACAACTGTTGTTTTTAAGTGACTGAAGCTTAACTTGTCTATGTTTTTATTTGCTGTTTGAATTACCACAGAACCTCATTTGTAACTCGAGTTGTTTAGTTTTGTAGCACTTTAGGTCTGTGATTACTTTCGTGCAGCTAGCGCTCACCTGAATTTTGTCAGTTCCATCTACAGCAAAAATAAGTCAATATTACTCACCTATGAAGCAGGAATAGAGCAATATCCTCATCTTAGCTCATGCTATTCAATGTTTGTTCATGGCAAACAAGCTGCATTTTGGAAGATTTAGACAATGCAGAGAGAGAAGCATCCTCAGAAATTGATTGAAAGGGTTTTTTCTTTTTTTAATGCCTCATTAATGTGGAGTCCACCAACCCACACACTGTGAAACAAGACCACTTGGTCAGTTTTCCGTGTGCTGCTTAAGTCAGAAAACACAGAATAAAACGAGATGTTCTGATTCTGCTCCCCTTCTGACATCAAGTGAAGAGACTTCAGCATTGCCCCGCCTCCTTGTCTGAGTCTGTCCAATCACGGCGCTGGACCCGCGTTTATGTGAGAGCGCAAAGATGTGGTTAAACGTGAAATCTCATTAAGACCCAAATCTCTGTTCGCTTAAGGAAAAGGGGTAGAATGTGTCCCCTTTAAATGAACTCAGCCTCAGAGAAAGCACATCTAGATTTAGTTTGGCTATGGTTTTTCTTTGCATGGTAGAGTTTGAACATTTTTCACCAAATTTGTTGATGCAGCAAGGAGCTGTCACTGGTTTTTGGGAATGTTTCTGAGCCTATGCTGTGATTTCTACAACAGAACAGTGTCTGTTTTAATGCATTGTCTGAAATTCAGTTATCCAGTATTGTTTTTGGGTCTTGTCGCTTGCGTACCTAGATATCGTATAACTACATGTGTGGTAGATTATAATCAGGTTCTTTGCTGTTTTACACTGAGGAACTTTATTCTTGAACGGTTGCACTATTGGCCTGTGTAGACTTCCCATCTTCTACAAAAATCAGTCTAAATGGGCTCTTTTTACACTTTTTTACACAGTCGTGTTACTGACCTGTTGCTGTTGAACTTGATTTGTTTTGACCTGTTCCTCCAGGTGTTTTTTTTTTAAAGCCTAACTCCCTGTCTGTTGTTTCCCCTTTCTCAACTTTTGTTGGTGTCTAATACAAAATTTTTTCAAATATCAGTCACATTTCTCAGTTTCAACATTTGCTTTGTGTATTAAGTGTGAATTCCATTTCTTAATTTTGCCCCTACTCCTTACTTTCAAGTTTTATCTTGTGCCTTGGAAGCAGTTGTGGCGTTTAACACTTTCCCCTACGAAATCATTCATAGTCAGCAGTGCTCTGCTGCCAGTCTGCAGTGATATCAGAGCTTCTGGACGTCAACGTATTGAAATTTTGTGTGTCATGCCTTCAAAAGTGTTCCCCTAACATATGTTATCACCCACTCCTCACACTCAGTGATGTGAAGCTGAATTCTGCTGCTTATTGGGCATCTTTTTGTTCAAAACTTTAAATGTTGCTGTAGCAACAGGTGCTAGAATGCAGTTGATTCACCATTTAAGGTGGCACTGGATATCCAGAGACATTTGCAAAGTGTTAGCAATGATTTCAGCTTGTTGTTATGTAAAGGCACACATTAAACTAATGTAATACACTGGTGATTACAGCAAAGGAAATACTGACTTTTGTGGCTTTTATTGGTTGCTTGAGCTGTCCCTGAAAAATCTGTATTTAAAATGGTATATAGCCCTCCTCCTCAACCCTATGCCTCTTTCCCAACAGGAATTGAGATGTCCTACAGAAAGGCAAAATGGAGGGGTAGGGCTGAGGAGGGAAATGGGATTCACACTAAATATAGAGTTTTAATGATTTACACATTTTTGCGTTCTGTATTAATGATAAAATCTGTAAAGAACAACTGATTAAAAGCCAGATCTAAATGTAAGGCTGCCTTTAAATGTAATGAATCTTTTCTCTGCGGCAGGTGGAAAAGTAAAACTGCACGAAAATCATAAGCCAATGTTGTTTTTTTATCCGTTGCTGAGCAGCCACATTACAAACAGAGCGAGCATCCCAAATATGAGTTTGCTTCTCTAATTTTTATTTTTAGAGAAGCTTGGCTTGAATGTGACTTGAATGGACAGTTGGAAAGGGTGTGACTTGTTTACTCTAGACTTGTGTGATATTGATATTTCTCTGATGGTGTGATATATGCACAAACCACACTTCCATGAAAGCTGAGGTGTGGTGCAGATTGTAAATATAAACAGAATGCAGTTGTGTGCGAATATCTTAAACCCAATCATTCAAACGTTGAAGCTAAGAAATTTGAAATATAAAAAGTATGTGTCCATTTTTAATTTGACACAAGCAACACGTTCCAAAAAATTAATTGGCACGTGGCCACAGATGACTGGTGAAGGTGTGTAATGATACAAAAAAAAATTGATTCATTGGCAACAGGTCGGTGACATTATTGGTCTTAAAAAGAACATGTGATTCTGAGAGGGGCGGAGTCTTTCAGAAGTAGGAGGGAGGAGTCCACCACTCTGCAAAGGTAAATAATGCACCAATCAAAGAATAACAGTTGTGGATTTGATCATCTACGGTACATAATATCCTTTAAAGATCCAGAAAGTCAGGATAAATCTGAATACACAAGGGACAAGTATGAAGTGAACTTTGTGTCAATATTTTTACAAAAGCAAAAATCTTAGAATGAAGAGCTGAAACAGAAAAAAATACAAAAAATATACATTTAAAATATACTTACCTTTGCAGTCATTTTATACTTATTTTCCATTGCATTTTGCCAGTCTTTGCTCTCATTGTTTTTATTTTCTGGTGAAGTTTTTAGCTACTTTTCGAACATTTTTCGCAAGTGAGAAGGTCTTAGAAGAAACGGTCAACTTGGATCTTTATTGGTCACTGATTTTGGACCGACAGCTGCTTTGAAACGTCTTCTGGGACCGAGCCTCACGCACCCTGCCACGCAGGTGCAACTGTATTGCCTATAAATGAAAACAGCTCCTAGAACAGAACTTGTATTATTTCATAAGGAACGATTTTTGACAGTGCTCTTACATTTACATTTTGGCGGACGCTCTTACAGAGCGAATTACAAAGTCACTGGTTAGCCAGTAGCATTACATGTAGGCCAATGAAGTGTTAGAAGCTTTGCCCAAGGACTCTTATTGGTGCAGCTCAGACTGGTTGCCCAGACCGGGGATCGAATCTAGGTCTCTCACATGGGAGCCAATGGTGTTACCACCGCACACCACCAACCACATCTTGGGGATATGTTTTTTGATATTTTCTTTCTTGAAAGTGGTGTAAGTGAAACCTGTTTTCTGAAATCTCTAGGCGCATGTGGACGAGGTTTGAGAGGAATATCTATGTCTTGCCTCATTGACCATGTTCACAATTCCTAATTTAATACACTGCAGCATCTCTCAGATCAGTGTAAGATTGTGTAGACAATTAAATTAATATCGCACAAGCCTACCTTAAACACCTCATATGTTGATGTTCTGGCACTAAATTAGCGATCATCGTTGTGTCAAATTACGTTAGAACGTTTTCTGTGGAAGTTTGTTTTCTAATTGACAGAAATTCAGGTTTTTATAACGGTAGGAAGGCTCATTTGCATATAATCAATGCTCGTAATTTTCTTAATTGGTTTTGAAAACTTTCTCAACTGATCAGTTAGATCATACAATCATAACCAACCCCCAGAGTTTGTTCCTTTTTTTATAATGTAGCTTCTCTTCTGGGAATCCTTTACACTGCATGATTGAACACTGTTGTGAGGATTAGATGGCATTTGTAAGACTAGGTGCTGAAGTTGGATGGTTACTCCTGCATCACAAACACCACTCTAGTTCACCTCAGAGGTGCCACACTCCAGAGAAGTTTTTTTCCTTAGGGATTATGCTGAATGTGTGTATGCACAATGTCTTTATGGGTCAGTTTTATATCCAACCACCTTTCTCAGGACAGTTTAAGGATTGTTTTTATTTATAGCTATATGTTTATTACGCATTAATGTATAACAAGGTACACATTTGACAAAGAGACTAATGTACAGTGATACCATTAGGGTTGTTCATTAACCACAATATGGTAATACCACGCTTTTGACCAGTCAACCACAAGGGATAGCAGGCAACCATCAACACTGTGATGTATACAGTTTTCCCTTTTAGCATGGTCTTCTTGTTTTACATGTGTGTGTGTGTGTGTGTGTAATGAATGTTAAATAAATTTGTTTAAAAATATTTAAAGACGGCTTGAGTGCCAGTCTTCGTTTCATAAACTGGACCACAGTGGCAGCACACCTAGTCACAAAAACCAAAAGCGACTTCGCATGTGCAAATTCTGTGCCAGAACGGTCACCGTGAAACAGGGAAACAGAACCAGGGCTGAACGTTTTCAGGAAAAAAATATCAGTTGTCAATAATCGAATTGTGAATTTTTTTTACAATATTTCGATTGTGATTTAACTTGAAATGATTTTACAGAGATCACGGTCCAGGCCTCTGTTTACAGCCAAGTAGATCTGGTCTTAATTTTGAAAAGCTAAATGTAAGGCACCCGTCTGTTGTTGTTTTTAATCAGGTACACAGTACTAGTCCTGTCAGAATGGCCGTGTTTTTTGATCAATATATTGTCCCAGAAATGATTGCAAAAAACGATATTGTCATTTTAAAGTAATTTGATGCCACCGATATCATGATGATACAAGAGAGTGAAAATGCAATTACAACCATTTAAAGAGCAAATAAACTTATTTACTCAGAATATTCAGAGACTGGAGGATATTGTTTAATGATGATGTCGTCTTGCTTTCAGTTCTTGGCAGTTTTTCCTGTGGCTTTTTTTATTGTTCATATCAATATCAGAATTATATCGTATCGGCTGAAATTAAGAAATATATCGTGATATAAATTTTGGCCGTATCGTCCAGCTCTAAATATCCTAAATAGATGAAGCAGAAATAAAATTAATCAAACTCACATAACGGCTCTAGAACAGAGACAGTGAGCGTCTTAAAAACCGGTGACGTTCATTCTTATGTAAACCCAAAGGGCGATACTGAGGTCAGAAAAACTGACTTGTTAACGATAATGTCATTATTGTGACGGACACACGGCGCCGTGTCTGTGTGCCTCTTATTGGTGTAACTCTGCTATGATTAAAACCTGTTAGATTTTAAATGTCTGCTCTCGCTGGCATTGAAATTGAACAGAGATTTTGATTATAAACTATTATTCAGATTGTTCATTAATATTTCAGCCATTGTTGAAAGTATATGACTGTTTTACTACAGAAACTCGTACATAGTGATCCTCTATGCTTTACAAAAATGTAACTTGTAATCTATATTAACTACATTTTATTTGTTTAAGTCTTTACAAACCTTGTTGTATTATTGGCAGACTAAATATTAAAGCAGTACACACCCTAAATATTTTTCTGAAATCCTTTTTGCCTCTTGTTCCAACAGCAGCAGAGCTGCGAGAGACCACACAGCTCTTCTCGTAAGAGCCATGGCACAGCAGCCGAACTTGTCTGAGCTCTCCAGGTGTTCACGATCTCCTGAGGACTCTTTATCCGCCGAGCACGACTCCGGGTTGGAGGACGCAGATGACGCCTGCAGTAATCATGGCAATAGCAGCCCAGCTCAGTCCCCAAATCCACAGGGAGAGGAAAACGCCACCATCTTCGTAGCTTTCAAGGGTAACCTGGACGACGCTGACTTCCAGGAGAAGCTCGACAACATCTTGAACGGGATGCCCCCGATGCTTTCACTTGGTGAGGGCACTTTGAGTGGTTTAAGGCCAGAAATAAAGTGTCTGTTAATGGTTTAATGGACCACTAGATAGTATTTTTACATTACAATTACAGCTTCAAAATCATTGTGGTGCTCCACTGAGCTGTAATAGGGAGAATAGCGCCTCTGTTATTACGACTTGGGGCTCGGCACTGCAGAAACTGCACTATGTAACTTTTGGAGGTGTGTAGGAAGCCACATGCCCTCACGCCCCTCCCTCTTGATTTCAGGACAGTGCAGTAGAAATGAATGATACTCAAATGTAGTGGTGGCCCAGGAGCGAAAATATGAAAGGTAGTGTTTCTTTAAAAACCGTCTACAGCAGTGGTTCCCAAAGTGTTTGTGTGTGTTTCATTATCTGGAATCCTTAACCAGTTCAGGGCCTACCCAAACACACCCTGGAGGGGGCGCCAGTCCTTCACAGGGTGACACACACCCTGGAGCTGTGTGACTGCGACACTGCCTGCTGTGCCACCGTGCTGCCCCACTTTATATTTGTTTTGTTCAATTAGTAATTGCAGTTTTCTACGACCTGCAACGTTTAAAACAAATTCCTATGGAGTTTGGAAGCAAAAGATATAAATATGTACCAAAACAGCACAGCAAAAAATGTTGGGAACCATTGTTTTATAGAAAACACACTTCTCTAAAGTTTAATACACGATTGCTCTTTTCTTGCTGACTTTAACATGCTGGAAAAGTGTGTCCCCTGCCCGTGTGGACGTGTTATACTTAATGTTTTTACAGTTTGTTAAAGGTTGGCAAATAAACTGAATTAACTGTGATACAAACAATAAAATACGCAAATAAATAGTACATTGTATTATCAATTCCCATGTGTCGTCACCTGTGCAGTGGTGTCTCAGAGTTTGATTTACGCCCCTGGTTTATACCACTCCTCATGTTTATGGACCCTGTGTCACTGATTCTTTTTACTTCATTCCTGTCGCTATTTCTGTTTGGAAAAAGGTCCTGAGAGACTCGCACCTCAGCGCGTGGAGCCGTGGAACAGCGTGAGAGTCACATTCAACATCCCGCGGGAGGCAGCGGAACGGCTCCGGCTCCTCGCTCAAAACAACCAGCAGCAGCTCCGGGACCTGGGCATCCTCTCGGTGCAGATAGAAGGTGTGCTGTGGTGACTTCCAGCACTGCACTGATTTCACAGTTTGTGTAGAGTTTAGGATTCAGTGATGATCCTCACAAACAGAATGAGAGTAGGGAGGGTTCAAATGATGTAAGAGGAACCAGAGTCTGCAGCAATAATGTAGCATTTTTTTATTTGACAACCATCAGCCTGTGAACTACACCAGTCTAAATATTAGGTGAACAAATATTTTTCTAGTGCATTTTTGTGTAATTGTAATAAAAAATTAAAACATTCTACTGTTGTGTAGAATCAATATGACAATTGTTATTTTGTTCAGTAAAAAATAACCAGGTGCCCGTGTTGAATATAGCATTTTTTATTTACTGTCCACAGTCACCGGTGAATCTATGATAGTTTTTAATTGTGATGTCTGTTATGACTTAATGTAGCTTTCTAGAAAAATGTTGTCATTGGACACTGGCTTTTTAAACACACTTTAAACCCAAACTTTAAATAAACTTTAAACGCTCCCCATGCGCTGTGGCTAGTGTTGCCCACCGCTCTGGGCATGTCTGCCCTCTAGTGTTCACTAGTGTGTGTGTGTGTGTTTCACTGCACGGATTGGGTTAAATGCAGAGAACAAATTCCACTGTGTGCAGCTCAGTGGCCGATAAAGTGATCCTAATTCTGTAGGACGTACAGTTCTGATATAAAACCTATAGGTTGGACATTAAAAGCTTGTATCTCCCAAAAGTAGTAGTTTTACAGGAGAGGGGGAAAAAGCTTCTTAACTTTCGAAAGTAAAGTTGGAGTAATTTTGGAGCCTTTCTATCAGTCCATTCTTCATTAAATTTTCACACGATGTGGAGTCGTCGTGTTGTACACTTTACGTCCTGCTCTAATGCTTACACTATGTTTTCCTAGGTGAAGGACCCATTAATGTTGCGGTTGGGCCGAGCAGAGGTCAGGAAGTTCGAGTGAATGGCCCCATTGCAGCACCAGGACAGATGAGAATGGACGTTGGTTTTCCCATGCCACAAGGCCCTGGTACTTTTGCACGAATCACAAACGTATAAATACAGCTTTGTGATAGGACACACATACATTCTTTACACATTCACTCGTTCTTTTTTTAGTCAGTAACCACTTACTCGGTTCAGGGTCGAGAACCTACCCAGAATCACTGGGCGAAACACGGGTACACACAGTGGACTGGGCAGCGGTCCCAGGTCTTCACACAATCATGCTGCTTTCACACAGGAACTTCTAGAGGAGGGTTTTTAGAGAAACTCCGGAGATGTTCTGAGGTGGTCTTTCACACATGCAGCTCACAGTGCGAAATGAACCGCATGCTTTAGGCACGGCGCAGCACATTTTCCATGCCTTTCTCAAAGGCACTGAGTTTTTGACTTTAATAGGCCACTACCAGGATAAAGTCCAGGTAAAGTCCACGACGACCGCTTCGACCCCCGTCCAAACGTATCTAGATATTTTTAAAAGCAGATGTTTTTGTCTGTGTTTTGACCAAATAAAAACGTTGGGTCATTGTAAATGGAGGTTTTTCCAAAAGGCAAGGCAAGTTTATTTATAGAGCACTTTTCATACACACGGGCAACTCAAAGTGTTTACAGAATGAAAAGAAACAGTAAAATAACATTTAAGAACAAGTATTAAACACATAAAAGGCATTTTAAACAATTTTTTAAAAACTCCAAAGTAGAGGTTTTTGAAGATTCATTTTTAACGTTCGTTTACGGACAAAACTGAGCTTTTCAGTGTGGACGGGGGCAGCCGTGGCCTAATGTTTAGAGGAGTGCGCTTAGTACCGGAAGGTTGCTGGTTTGATCCCCATGATCAACATAAAAACACTCACGGCTGTAGTGTCCTTGAGCAAGGCACCTAAGCCCCACGCTGCTCCACGGGCGCAGTTGAGGAAAGCTGCTCCCGATGTGTGTTCATTGCCCCAGTTACTAGTGTGAATGTGTTCACTGCCACGAAGAGGTTAAATGCAAAGGTCAGATTTTGTTCTCATTCTGATTGTAGATTCCTGAATGTGTTACTGAATTCTGTAACATGTTTTTTTTGCTGAAGTTGTCACTGCATAAAGATTATTCTAATTTTAAATGTTTTTTTCCTCACTCTTTTAGGCGGAATGAGAATGAACAACCCCCCAATGGTGCCATCTGGACCTGGCATGGCTCCACAGGGTATGGTGCAAGGTGGAAATGTACAGATGCACCCAAGAATGCCAAGGCCACCTAATCAGACTGGTAGGTTTGTCAACAACATTTAGGCCTCTCATTATTATTGCAATATCAGACAGAAATGTTTAGTTAAATTTTTTCTGGTGTTGTTCAGATGCATTGGATCCCATGTCAGCTTTAGCTTTGCAACAACAGCAACAACTTCAGCATCCACAGGCACCCCATGGCCCACCAAACGCAATGGGTCCACAAGGTCATCATATGCCGGGCATGCAAACAAACAGGCAGCTCAATCCTGCAGCCTTGCAGCAAATTCAGCAACAGCAACAGCAGCAGCAGCACCAACAGCAACAGGCTCAGCTGACACAACTGGGCACACCTCGAGGGCCATTCAACCCTGCTGCCTGGAATCAGTTGCCCTCTGGGGTTCCCCAACCACCGCCTGCTCAAGGCCCCATGCCTCCAAACTGGAGAAAGGGTCCTCCACAGTCTCCAATGGGGCAGCGTCCTCCTTCGCTGGCGTCTGTGCAAACACCAAACCATCCACCACCTCCTTATCCTTATGGCAGCCAGCAGGCTTTCAATGCCATGGCTCAGCAGCAGTTGCAGCAGCAGCAGCAGCCGCCGCCAGGGGGGCCGAACCAGTTTGCAACCCCTCAGCCCAAAGTTCCACAGGGAGTGGCAGGAGTGGTTGGACCTAGGGCGCCTCCTCCCCTGCCGCCTGTGTCTGCATCACAAAGCAGTCTTGCTGCCAAATCTCCTGGGTCTTCATCTTCACCGTTCCAGCAGGGGTCACCTGGTACACCCCCTATGATGGGTCAAGCCCAAGGACAGCTAGGTCCGCGTCCCACAACGCCGCAGGGGTTCCCGCAGGGTGTGGGATCTCCTGGCAGGGCCGTGCTGGGCCAGCAGGGAAGTGTTCAGCCAGGATTTATTGGTATGCCACAGCACGGGCAAGTTCCCCAAGGTGGGATGGCAGGTATGCTCTTTCTGCAGTTATTTACTAAAATTGTATGCGAGTGCTTTTTATAATAGTACTAATAATCTTTATTTGTATGGCACCTTTCATGCACTAAAAGTTACCTCTGTCGGCCCCTGAATAGCAGCCTTAACAACTTTCTTCGAAGTAATACCAACCTTTAAAGGCAGATTAAGCGTTTATACTTCTGCGTTTGTGTCTGCGTCTCTCTGCAGTTACATGGCCACACCACTAGGGCTAATGGCAAACTTCTCCTTTTAAAAAATGAAGTTGTGCAGTAGAATTACTTTTATAAAGCTTTAAAGTGCACTATTTAGGGAGTAGGCCATTGTTTGGCACAGAGCAGGGTTTACATGAGGTGCCAGGAAAGTTATTAATACAAAGCCGGCACCTGGTATCACTTCTCGTGGAGTTATTTCTTCCTGGAGACCTCCATATTTTGCATTTGTTAAAAATTTTTGTTCATCCCTGAAGCCTACACCACCGCAGGAAATCTCTGGCTGTGAAAGTGCTGCTGTGTGGAGGAGAGGAGTTCATGTGTCTGTATTTCTTTGCTTCAAATTAAACAATGTCCGTCCGACTTCTGACCAATCACAGTCGTTGCGTCTGTGCAGATGTGGGGCATAGTTACATTTCTGGAGAGGTGCGCATCAGGCTACGCTGTAGGGTTTTGCGTCGACGTGTTGCCTACGTTTTAGGGTCAAAGCAGAAGTATAAATTGTGCTTAAGCTGTTAATCAATCTTTGGGATGTCAATGCTAGCAAATTTTTTAACTTCCAAGAAGTTGATGAAGCCCTGGATATGAAATGTGTGAGAGGTAAAGTGCAGAAAGAACATTGTAAAACATAAATGCAGATTAAAAGTAAAGATGGAATCAAATATAGAGAGTAATAAAAAAGAGAAATCATTAAAAGTAATACATTATTAAAGTTGACTGAACTGACCTTGGAGAAATGCTGTTTTAAATAGAGATGTTTTAAGATGCTTTTTGAAGGTTTTCAGAGATTAAAAGGTGCTTTAGTTTGCATTTTAACGTACAGAAATGTGTGTTTCATTTGAAGGGATGCCCAAAAGAATGCCAGTGGGGTTCCCAAATGTTCCTGTAAGTCAGACCTTTGCACAAGGACAGATTGCAGCTGGTGGAGCTGGAACACCAACAGGCAGCTCACCTCAGCTCCAGAGTGCTCAGAGCATGGCACATCCAGGTAGAGTGTTTGTCTGAGTGTTTTCATTTGTGCCCACACTTGGCCTGAGGTCTGCGTTTTCCAGAGGCAGGTTCATCGTATCTACCTCACAATATCATTGGTAGTCTACATTGATAATAACATTACAGGGAAAATGTTGTTCAGCGCTCGGTTTCACCTGTGTTTTAGTCTTTACCAGCTGTTTGTTTTTAGCTGTGATTTGCGAAGTGTTTCCTCTCTCTCTTTACACACAGAGCTTTTATTTTTGTTGTTGTTTTCACGTGTACAGACCTGTGTTTTAATTTTATTCCGTTTTTTTCCTTCCCCCTATTTTCCTGTTCTGCTTGTTTGCTTGTGTTTTTCTTCTGCATCGATCTTAGACTGTTGATCCTTTCCAGGGCTGTTACTTTGAAAGAATGTCCACTCTTAACCATGTATTTAACATTCTTTACAGATGCACTAAAATGTAAGAAAAACATTTAAAAAAAAAAAGGTTGAACCTGTTTATGCTGTGGATTCCCTGCGGTTCGCTGTTCAATGTCATAGCGTTAAAATATTGCAGCTGTTGCGACAGCTCTACACCTTTTTGCTCTGTGAATTCCATGAATTTTAAAGCTTTGTTTTTGTTGTTTATAAACTGTAGTCCTCTAGATATTTATGCAGTTTTACACATGACAGTGGCCACACTTCACATTAGTCTGTGGTGTTGAACTGTCCACCAGCAGAGGCAGTAAGAAAGTGAGTAAATCTGAATCTAAATGTAGTGTAAATTTACGTGAGGGGACAAAGTCCATGGTGTGATCAATGAATCAATGGGCCCCCGTGACGAAAATATGAATTTGATCTCAGTGTCATTGTCCATTTATATATAAAGCATATTTAAAACCCACAAGTGTTGGCCAAAGTGCTGTCCAACAAAATATAGCCAAAGCAAAAACGTTAGACACAGATAAAAAAAACCACAAAAATCCCAGTCTAAATAACATGACAAAGACAGAAACAGTAATAGTAGTAAATCCCATACAGAACCAGAACCAAAGCCAAAGAATAAAAGAAAAATAATAAAATATAAGGCGAGATTTAATTGCAAACAATGTGGGGGCAGCTGAACATTCAACGGCATGTCATTCCATAATTTGGGGGCCATAACTGCCCTATCTCTGCTTCAACTTAGATTTAGGGGACCACTCTTTAAATCATGTTTCATGTTTGTTTTAGGTGCACAACCTCAAGTGTCAGCGCCTAACCACATGCAGCCGACTTCCCTTCAAACTGGTGGAGCTGCCCATCATAGTGGAATGACCTCTCAGACTCCTGCCACCTCAGGTAGCACTATGGGGCAGCCTCAGGCTGGACTGCAGACTCAAATAATGGGCATTCAGTCTCAACTGCAGTCTCAGCCTATAGCGTCCTCTCAGGGACAGTTGGTGCAAGGCCAGGCAGCGGGTCAGACTGTCTTGTCCCGGCCCATGACCCAGGGACAAAGAAACATGACCCCTCCTAAACAAATGATGCCTCCCCAGGGGCAAGGGATGATGCAGAACCAGGGCCAGCTTAGTGGAGGACAGGGGCACCAGGCATTACTGCTGCAACAACAGCAACAACAATCACAACAACAACCACAACAGCATCAACAACAACAACAACAACAGCAGCAGCAGCAGTCATCGCAGCAGCAACAGCAAAACGCAATGATGGAACAGATGGTAGCCAATCAAATGCAAGGAAACAAGCAGGCATTTGGGCCCAAAGCCCAGCTAGGCGTCATGCAAGGTCAGATGATGCGAGGTCCAGCACCTAATTTGCAAGGGAACATGGTGCCGTTTCAGCAACAGCAGCAGATGGCACAGTTACAACAGCAGCAGCAGCAGCAATTACAGCAACAGCAGTTACAGCAACAGCAGCAACAACAGCAGCAATTACAACTGCAACACCAACAGCCACAACAACAACAGTTACAGCAGCAACAGCTACAACAGCAGCATCAGCAAATGGCGCAACAGTCCCAACAGATCCCAATGAACGGTAATCCCAACCAAGCTTTAGGCATGCACGGCCCTCACATGCGGCTAACAGGGCATCATCTGGTGCAACAGCAGCTTCAGCAACAACAGCTTCAGCAGAAACAGCAGCAGCAGCAACATGTGATGCAGCAGTTACAGCAACAACAACAACAACAACAACAACAACAGCAGCAGCAACAACAGCAGCAGCAGCAACAACAACAACAACAGCAGGCTGGCCAACAACAGCAACATCAACTGGGAGATGGCAGTGGAAGCACAGGTGACATAAACCAACAGCAGATGCTTCCAGAGATGCAAATCCAACAGCAGCAGCAAGGCATGATGGGAGGACCTCAACACATGCAAGTAGGCAACGGCCATTTTCCTGCTCATGGCATGCCTTTTAATCCTCAGTTTGCTGGCCAGATGCAAATGGGTGGACCCTGTGGACAAGCAGGTGGATTTCAAGTCAGTAAGGATGTGACTCTGACTAGCCCATTATTAGTTAACCTTCTCCAAAGTGATATTTCTGCCAGCCAGTTTGGACCAGGGGCAAAACAAGGGGCAGGTGGTGTTGGTGCTAACCAGGCCAAACCGAAAAAGAAGAAACCGCCACGTAAGAAGAAGCCTAAGGCAGGAGAAGGACAGCAGTCTGTTGAAGGCCTTGGGTAAAGTAAATTATGATTATGTTTTAGGTGTACAAATATGATTTAAAGCATTTTTTTTGTGTGACGTATTATTCTTATGTGAAATTCACACATTCTCCTACTGTTCTGTCATTTTATAGTAACTGTGGTATAGTATACAAATGACAATTGTCACTTTATTCAACAAAAAATAACAAAATTTAAAAGAAAATGGCAATCGTGAAATAATAAATTGGCCACCTCATTTCTGTTATTGATATGAAGCTGCGTCTTTTTTTTTTCTAAACCTCCACTTCCACATTCAGTGCTGGGATAGCCACAGGTGTTATGATGTAATTGCTTCACCTTTAAGGTGGAGGTAGAAATTCAGAGACATCTGCAAACTAGTGATGCTTTCTGTTTGTTATGAAGTAAATGGATATATTACATTAAAACTACAAGAAACAAAGTTAATTCAATGTTTATCATTGTTTTTAAAGGAGAAAATACTGACACTTGTGGTGTGGTTTTTTTTTTTTTTTTTTTTTTTATTGTATGCGATGCTGATTCACAAGGCTTTTATAGCCCTTTGTTTGAAATCTCTGTATCAAGGGGTATATTAAGCCCTCCCCTCGTCCCTTTACCAACAAGAATTGAGACACACCAAGCCCTAGCCTAAACAGAGGGTTTAGGGATAAGGTGTGAAATGGGACTCACCCAATGTCTTTCCTTTGGAAAATCATCCCACATGAATATTGGAGATGAATGGGATACAACAAGTGTGCAGTATTATGAATTGGTGGAATCACGCGAATGGTGAAAAAGTTGCTGCAATTAAACCAGGAAATCAGTGGTAGTCATCTGTTTACTGACAAATGATTGCTTCAACGACGCCGACACTAGGCCTTACATTGCTAAGTCAATGGAAATGCTGTTGACCCTTGGTTGGTAAATTCTGGACCTGGTGTAATATCCAGGCACAACCCCTTCCAGCTATTCTTTGTTCTGAACGATGCAAACTTCCAAGAACAAAAAAGGAACCTCACCGTCAAACATGAATCTATTGGTTTTATCAATATTAATAATATGAACTAAATTTTAAATTGAGTGCGCTGAACTGACAGCAAATAAGCTTTAAAACTTATTTGTACACCTAATTCTTTCAGGGTGCATATTCTTGGAAAATGGTATTTTACCAGCTGAAGTGTTCACATTTCATAGTCATTACCTTTCACTGTCTTCCCTTAGTGGCCTTGATCCACAAGGAATGGAAGAAGTAGAGTTACCAGGGCTAGGTAGTGATCAAGGAGTCAGCATGGATGCTTCCAATTCAAAACTGCCTGAATTTGCTAACCGGCCAGGTAAGTAGCTACCAAACGTTCACGTATAAATTGCTTTTGACTGCTGCTTTGTTCTAGTGCTTTATGGCAGTCATATTGTGCTGTAATAAATATTAAATGTAAAGAGTTCAAGTGTGTTTTTTTTTTTTTGTTGTTTTTTTTTTATCTTTAACATTTCAGGCTTTTCTGGCCAGTCAGGCGATCAAAGGGTATTGCAGCAAATGCCAATTCAGTTCATGGCCCAACAACAACAGCAGATGCAGCAAATGCAGCAGCAACAGTTACAGCAGCAACAAATGCATCAACAGCAGCAGCAAATGCATCAACAACAGCAACAGCAGCAGCAGCAACAACAACAACAACAACAACAAATGCAACAGCAGCAACAAATGCAACAGCAACAGATGCATATGCAGGGTATGCAGATTCCCGCAAGTCAGGCTGGAACACCACAAGGTCAACAACAAGGGCCACATCAGATTCATCCACATCAAATGCAGCTCCAGCAACAGCCACCCCAGCACCTACAACAACAACAGCAGCAGGCGCAGCAGCAGCCACAACCACAACCACAACCACAGCCGTCACAACAGCAGCAGCAGCAGCACATGATGATGATGCTTAAAATGCAACAGGAACAAGCAAAGAATCGACTTCCACTTCAACAAGGTGGCCACCAACAAAGAAGTCTTGTCAATCCTAATGATCCTGCGCAAAGAATGCCTGTGTCACAACAAGGCAATATGCCGGTGATGATTAATCTGCAAGGCCATGGAGGTGTTCCACCCTCACCAGATAAAGCCAGAGTGATGCAGCCTATGGTAAACCCCCAGTTGGCTAATGCAGCCAGAAGGATGCCACATCCAGATGTGGGACAGGGCAACTCAGGAGTGCCACAAGAGGAAATATCAGGAGCTCCAAACATGCAGGACAGAGCATCTGTGGAAATGACACCTCAAGGAGGGAATGGCAATCAGCAAAATGTTGGCGGCCAAGGTCCTAATACGCACTTGTTGAAGTCTGTGCCTTCAACAATGCCTCAGCAACCAGGAGCAAGTCCCCAGCCACAGCCTCAACAAGTAACACAAATGGCCAGCTCACATAATCTTCACTTTCCAAATGCTCCTTCAACTTCCCAGAGTTCCCGACCTAAAACCCCAAACCGTGCCAGTCCTAGACCCTATCACCATCCGCTAACTCCAACAAACCGTCCGCCAAGCACTGAGCCTTCCGAGATAAATCTCTCTCCTGAGAGACTGAATGCTTCAATTGCTGGCCTTTTCCCCCCCAAGATTAACATCCCTCTGCCACCCCGACAGCTTAATCAAAATCGTGGTTTTGATCAGCAGGGTCTAAATCCAACAACTCTGAAAGCTATTGGACAGGCTCCACCAAACCTGACATCCCTTACGAATAATAATAATGCTTCTACCGGCAGTAATAATGTACCACAGGGTTTTACGGCAGGTGGTAGTACGACAAACACAAGTGGAAAGCAAGAAAAACAGCATGGTGGGGGACAGAATAAACGGGCTAGTCCCAGTAATAGTCGACGATCTAGTCCTGCCTCAAATAGGAAGACTGCCACTCCAAGCCCTGGAAGGCAGAAGGGCACTAAGAATTCTTTGCAATCTCCACTACATCAGCAACAAATGACAGGTTCTCAGACTGCAATGCCCAGTCCTACTGTGCTCCCAAGTCCTACTACACCTATGCCGTCAGTAGGGAGTCTGGATTCCCAACAGAGTCAAAATCCTTCACAAGTTCATCCTGGTAATTCTGATTCATTGAGGGATTTCCAGGTGCAGGCACCACAACCAGAGCAACGTCAGCCAGTCCAAGCACCAAGAGATCCGTCTGCGCATAGAATGACGAGTCCACGGATGCCATCTCATGAGATGAAAAGTCTAGACTCAAGTAACTTACTTGAGAAACCATCCGAGGACATGCAACAGCCTCAGAACTTACCGCAACAAGAGACTGGCTCTGTAATTACACCAAACTTCAGAGAAGCTCCAACATCTCTGAATCAACTATTAGACAATTCAAACCCACAATCATTATCCATGAAACCACCCAAGACTACACCTCCAGCAAGTGGAGATCTTGTGCAAAAAGAGAGCCCTCGACCATCAGTAGATCAAGAGAGCCAGCGTAACCCTTGTACCCCACAGGTCACTGATAGTGGACCACCTTTGCCAGTAGGTGAACCTGAGCAAAAACCTAAGGCTGCTTCACTGCCAAGCCCAAATTTGTTGCCAAGTAGCAATGTAAGCTTTCAGTCGACTTGTGCTGTTTCAAGTATGAGCCCAAGTCCAGCTTTGTTTTCTGGCACCACTACAAATGCCGGCTCTCAGACCATCCCTTCTTCAAGTCCAAATCCCAACGCTAAACCTGTTGCAAGTATGCCACAAACAGTCTTGCAAAGGCCCACCTCATCTGGGCCTACTCACACAAATCAGATAACAGTCTTTGTGACTTCAAATCCCATTAGTTCTGCTGCCAGCACTGCTTCTGCAGTACCCCCAGGCATTGTCTCTACAGTCCTTGCAGTCCCTAGTAAGAATATAAGACCCCCAGATGTACGTCAGTCAGCTCCCACTCAGAACCGCCCTCCCCAGTTTATTACAGCACCTGTGTTCATCAATCCCATATTTCAAGTTCCAGCTTCCTCTGTATCAACAAGCACAAATGTGGTGTCTCAGTCTGTCACTATGGTCGGGTCTATACAAGTGCCTGCAAATATTCAGCTTGCTCCTGCTTCGGTTACAACTGCAGTATCTGCTCCAGCATCTGCCTCTATAGCAACACATTCCCCAGCTATAAGCATAGCCACTAGTCAGCCAGGTCGTACCATGATTGGACAGATTCAAGTGCAAGTGCCCACAAGTCAGCCCTCCCCTGTAAGTACAGTGCTCCCTCCTCAGCAGCCAAGCCCTGGAACTCCCAAGCAGGAGAGCGCCTCTGATTCTTCTGCTTCAAAATCAAGTCCAGCTGGACATCAGTCTCTCCAGCCTAGTTCATCTCCTCGCACCTCCCCATCATTTCAGCAACCTTTGGCTTCTCCACCTGCCTGTTCTAGCCCGAGCACTACCTCTGTTGCCCGCAGAAGTCCCATCTCGCCATCAACTGCTGTTGCCAGGGGCAGTCCACTCCAGCCTGTCGTGAGCAAGGCTTCCATCTCCCCAAGTGGCGACAATCATCAGAGTATAGCCCAGACAGGAAAAGCCATAGACACTGCACCACCTCAGGTGTCTCCTCGTGTGGTCAGCACTGAGATGCCTGCCTGCTCACAGCCTTCTTCCACACTAGTCTCAGCTGCACCACTAGCACCACAGCCTTTACCATCAATCTCTGCAGTGTCTCCTTCTGTACATGCACCAGCTTCTACAATGATTTCCTCTAGTACCCCTATGCCTAATCCTGCAGCCACCTCTAGTCCTACTGTTGAAACTATGGCCAATCCTGTTATCACTACCCCGTCGTCCACTGCCATGGCTTTATCATCATTTACTCCCCCTACATCTGTCCAAGGAACCTCTGTCCTTCCCCCTGTTGCTTCCGTAGTGTCAACACCACCAATCCCCGCTGTAGAACAGCAGCCTGCTACTGTAACAGAGACGAGTTTACCTGATGCTGCACAAACTGGAGAACCTGCTGCAGATGGTTCAACTCTCACAGGTATTCAATTTTTGGAGGGAATTGTCTTATAGTGTGTACTCGCACTATGCCCAAGCATGTTTGATCATCCAAATCCCGTTCGGTGGACTAGTTCATGCGGGACTTAGGCGCAGAACTGGAATGCATGGTCAGTTCTCCGATACTCAATGTAAACAAACACAGCAACATATGGATCACACTTGCCTACTCATAGACATCATAGACACACACACACACACACACACACACGTGTGAGAGACCAAGTGTCACTGCTCACAAAATAGGGTGGGGAAACAACACCAGGTCAAGTGTGAGTACAAACATAGTCATACACGGTACAGCTAGCATTGAAATGCTATTTTTAACTACTTCTTCCATGAAAAAAATAGTCAAAATAAGCATTTTAAAAAATGGTACAGATAAAGATTTACAAAGAGGCAATAACATAAATATGGGGAACTGTACAAAATAGATATCTAATAAAAACAGATCAACTAGAGCTTTTTGAAGAAAAATAAACACTAGGTAGTATTTTTACATTAAAGTTACAGCCTCAGAATCACTGTGGTGCTCCACTGAGCTGTAATAGTGATAATAGCGCCCCTGTCGTTGCTACTCCAGGCTTAGCACTGCAGAAACGGCACTGTGTAACTTTTAGAGGAGAGTAGGAAACCCCACCCTCTCATTTTTTTTGTCCCGCCCCTTTTTTTCAGGAAAGTTTTGAAGCTGTAATTTTAAGGTAAAAATATTATGTAGTGTTCCTTTAAGATATAACATTTGATGTCACTATATTTGTTTTGTGACTTGAGTGCTACAAAGGTTCTTTGCATCTTTTTTTGTCTTTGGTGTTTTATGATGGTCAGAGCTAATTAAACCATAAAACGTTTCTGTTGTTAATGTTAATATCGGTCTGTCTTTATAGCTCAGCCTGAAGTTGCACAGGAAGAACAGCGTTTGGGTGACCAACCTGGTAATGAGCATGCCTTACAACTCAGCACTTCTCTCTCATCACTGCAGTCTCACAGTAACACACCACAACATTTACATGAGATATATCTGAATTGTATAATTGCATTTGTAAAGTGTTAATATGTAACTTTAAAGGAGACATTCTATTCTATTTTGGGTCTTAATGAAGCATCTGTGACATGCTTTGGTCAACACACCACAAGGATCAAACCCCACAGCAGGGTTCTCCCCATGTCTAAACCGAGCGACCGCTTTCAGCACCTGTTCCTTTAAAGGGGGCATCTGCGATTGTGGTTCTCCGTTCTCCTTTTCTCCGTTTTTACTCAGTGCTCTTATTCCTCCGCGCTCGTTGTGTCTGTTTTGCTGTCTTTGCGCACTCACATAAACGCGGGTCCAGCGCTGTGATTGGACAGACTCAGACGAGCGGGCGTGGCCATTCTAAAGTCTCATGCTTGACGTCAGAAGCGGAGTAAAATGAGTACGGCTCGTTTTGTCCCAAGTTTTCTGGTCTTTTTGGTCTTGTTTCACAGTGTGTGGGTTGGTGGACTCACACATTAATAAGTGATTTAATATTATTTCATATGTCTCCTTTAAACGTTTAAATTAAACTGTGCCTAACTCTGTGGAATGTGATGGAAATAATCTATTTATTTTTACCATTTTAAGGCGAGGCAGCTCCCTCTGTGGCAGAACAGGGGTAAGACAAGACGTTAAATTAATCCAAGTTCAAATCTGTGATGTGTTAAATTTCATTGTCACGTCATGTCCATTATCTGTGTCTGTGTCTTGCAATAACCACCACATTTCACCTTTGTGTTATGTCCGATGTCTAATATATATTTTTTTAACCTTTAATCCTTTCTTATAATCCCTGATTATCAGTGCTGATTATGCTATTATTAGACTTTTTCTTTTGTTCTTAAATTAATATACTACTCACTTTGATTGGAGCCGATTTCATGGGGAAATCACTAACTTTGGTGTCACGATCATTGAGATCATTCGTTGACCAAATCACTCAACTCAGATTTTTTGGGGGATTGAGGAAAAGAAACCTTGTTGTTCAGCGTCAAAACAGTTTACCGCTGTTTTTCCACTTCTATGACAGATGGGCAAAGAAAAGAAAGACGCCCGTCGACTTAGTCCCAAGGTATGTATCAATACCAGACTTGTAGGTTCCCTGCACGAGTGTGTGCATGGGGCAGTGTGACCAGCTTAGTAAACAGTGGTCGTAAAGAGGACGGACGTTATCTGTGGTAGATGAGGAAAAACAGCAAAGAGCAGTACAGTTGAGGTTGGTGTAGCAACGTGGGGGTAGCACCACAGCCTTCCACACAGCAGAATGAGGAACACCCACTCAGAATCCATGGCCAAGACTCCTAATGCTACCTTTGCTTACATCTGTACCCTCAGTAGAATGGATTAGAGCACATGGCAAGTGCCTGTATTGTAATACAGTGTAGTTCCACAGTTGTAAAGGAGCACTTATTATGTAAGACTGTGATATCTCAGAGAGAGTGGGAATACACCCTGCAAGTGTTTATAAAGCTGTACCCAAACCCCCTGCTCCTAGAATTGCTCCTTAATTAATTTGTCTACTTCAAGTATTGCCGCTTGCCCCACAACTGTCTGTTTTTCAGGGACACGAGGGCCTCTGCTGAAAAGGCAAAAGGCCCGAGCCGGCGGAGCTCTAGAACGGAGAAAGACACTGAGGAGGAAATGTCTGACAACGGCCAGAGAAAGAGGGCAGCGAGGCCAGGGTCAGCGTCCTCCAACACAGGGAAAGCTACAGGTGAGAATTTGCATGTGTTTAATCCTGGTAGACTGCTTTAATTCTGTCAGATAACTTTAAAAAAAAAAAAAAACAGGCCCCAGGAGATCCCAGGTGATGCCTCGGTCAGTCAAGGCCAGTATTCTTGCTGTAGTCACGATGGTCTTTGCTCTCTGTGTGGGTAGAACCACCTCTTCTCCTCCCAATCGCTGTCAGGTGCTGACTAACACAGGTGTCTGTCAGATGGTGTGAGGGATCTGGACATCGCGGTTTTGGCCGATGTTAGACAGTGATAGGGGGCGCTGTGAGAGATCAGGGGAGACTCACAGAAAGAGTAGAATTGGAGAAAATTCAGCAAAAACTGGGGATAAACACAGACAATTTATGTCTGTCTATTGCTCTATCTGTATCTCTCTATCTATATACATATCTATCTGTCCATCTCTCTATATTTCTATTGCTCTCTGTCTATCTCTTGCTCTGTCTATATCACTCTATCTATCTATCGATCTATGTCTATCTATATCGCTCTATCTGTTTGTCTATCTATCTCTCTATCTATATACATATCTGTCTGTCTTTCTATCTATCTATTGTTCTATCTGTCTGTCTGTCTGTCTGTCTATTGCTCTATCTGTATCTGTCTATCTCTCTATCTATATACATATCTATCTGTCTAGCTCTCTATATATCTATTGCGCTGTCTGTCTATCTGTCTATCTTTACACTTATATAGCGTCTTTCTAGAAACCCAAGGACACTTTACAATCCACACTGCTCAGAACACTCAATCCACACACACACACACACACACACACTGGTGAGAAGCGGCAGCCAAACGCACACAGCGTACTCTCAACGGTCGTTCCTGTTCGTTTGGCTGCTGCTTCTCGTGTGTGTGTGTGAGGATTGAATGTTGTGTTGATTGTAAAGCGTCTTTGGGTTTCTAGAAAGGTGCTATTTAAATGTAACTTTAAATAAATAAATGTTAATTTTGTGATTATGTGCCTGTTTAAGTCATTTTTATTTTATTTATTTAACATCCTCTGTCCCCTTGTGATTTTAGAATCAAGCACTGGAGCCAGTCCCACCCAGACGAAGAGAAGGAAGTCAAAGTGATCATGAAGTTTAACACCTGTGAATTGTATATTTTGCATTTCTTATTGGAACCGTTTTATCTGCTGTTGATCCTGTTAATCATGTTGTGTGTGCGATAACCTTGTACAGACACTCGCTTTTAAAAAGAAATGATTTATGTTTTTGTCCTCTACTGCTACTAAGTGATATCCTATTTAGAACTGTGTGTGTGTGTGTGTGTGTGTGAGTGAGTGAGAGTCTTGTTTTTATGACATGCTGGGTTAATCCTGAAGCCTGATACTAGAGTTATCATGTTGATTGTATAATACTGTGGCAGAACTGAGTTTTCTACTTCTCCGGTCCCTTTACGTGGATCAGTAATTGAGTGCGCACTTCGTCTCCCTGTTGCTTCGGTAAATTCTTTTTCCATGTGATCATTGATCCCTGTTTTATTCTTTTTTTTTATGGGCAGCTAAATATTTTTCTGTAAAAAGCCTCTCCCCTTCCCTGTCATTCTTCCCACGTCCCATGAACAGAAATCCCGATTATGAACCCGAAATTTAAAAATAAAAGCTTGATTTCACAAGCACTCTGTTTAATATGTTTGATATGATGTACATCTTCTGTTAGTGCTTCATCCTGATCAGGGTGGGTCCTGAGCCTACCCAAAATCCACACACACACACACCTTTAGACACGTTTGGGCTGTGTGAGGAAAGCGGAGCACCTGGAAGAAACCCACACCGACACAGGGAGAACACACCACGCTCCTCACTGAAAGTGACCCAAGAAGAGAATCTCACCCAGGACCCTGAGCCCCTGCAGCTGTGTGGCATTGACAGTGTTTCCCCATTCTGAGAAATAATTTCTCAACTACTGTTTTGGTTTTGAAAGATCGGTTTCAGGAAATAACACTGAAAATTTGGCTTTATGAAACAAGAAAGAATTTCCAGACGATGTAATGAGACTCTAAATTTTGACCACACACCGCACTCCTCACAGACAGTCACCCGGAGGAAACCCACGCAGACACAGAGAGAACACACTGCACTCCTCACAGTCACCCGGAGGAAACCCACACAGACACAGGGAGAACACACCGCACTCTTCACAGACAGTCACCCGGAGGAAACCCACGCAGACACAGAGAGAACACACTGCACTCCTCACAGACAGTCACCCGGAGGAAACCCACGCAGACACAGGGAGAACACACCGCACTCCTCACAGACAGTCACCCGGAGGAAACCCACGCAGACACAGAGAGAACACACCGCACTCCTCACAGACAGTCACCCGGAGGAAACCCACGCAGACACAGGGAGAACACACCGCACTCCTCACAGACAGTCACCCAGAGGAAACCCACGCAGACACAGAGAAAACACACCACACTCCTCACAGACAGTCACCCAGAGGAAACCCACGCAGACACAGAGAAAACACACCGCACTCCTCACAGACAGTCACCCAGAGGAAACCCACGCAGACACAGAGAGAACACACCACACTCCTCACAGACAGTCACCCGGAGGAAACCCACGCAGACACAGGGAGAACACACCGCACTCCTCACAGACAGTCACCCGGAGGAAACCCACGCAGACACGGAGAACACACCACACTCCTCACAGACAGTCACACGGAGGAAACCCACACCGTGCAGCGACAGACGAGCTACTGTCTCTGACTTTACATCTACAAGGTGAACCAACGAGGGAGGAGTGTCTCAGAGAGTGGACACAGGGTTTAAAAACTCCAGCAGCGACTGCTGTGTCTGATCCACTTGCACCAGCACAACACACACTAACAGGACCTGGTCTGTGGTGGTCCTCTAGGGTTCCTGACAATTAAAGAACAGAATGAAAGAGGGATAAATAAAGTATGCAGTACAACAGGTGGACCGGTGTTTAACTGTAGAACTACACAGTGCTCTGGTGTGATCAGTGAAGCTTAGAGAAAGCACCTTGAGTGTATAAACGAGGTTATTTTAAGGTGAAAGACCACGCCCCGTTGTGGGCGTGGCCTGTGGAACTTAATTGAAAATCAGGTGATGGCAGTTCACCTTAATAATGATCAGTGGGTTGGTTTGGCTGTGCATGGACAGGAAAAGAGTGTTTTACTTTTAGTTTGAGCTGCTGTTGTGATAGTTGTGAGGATGTACAGGTTCTGAGACTTTCTCTCAAGCTCATTACTAGTCTAACATTAATATTGACATACATTTTAAGGGTTTTATACCATGGAGAGGTGCGTTTTCACCCACAGTAATGGTCCCATGTCTCTGAGTGACATTCTGGGTTTACAGAACCAGCCCATTTGTGAGGAGCAGGCCTGGGCTCTGTGTTATCAGCTCTGCTCTCTCCTGGAGCCTAATTTCGCCACGGATTTGGAGGAAAGCTTTGGCTCTTGGAAAACCTTTAGACTCCCCGGACCTGAGGGCATTTTGTTTTCAACTGATGGCAGCATCTCTCTGAGGATAGACAACACCAAATCCGGTACGACTGCCTTTCTTCAGGGAGGGAGTGATCACTTACACCGCCTTTAAAAGTAGCAAGATGTATTTATGAATGTAGGTGTTGATGATTCTTGAACATATGTTTTTACATAACGTCAAACTCGCATCAGGTGACGACTCAAACTGCTTTATTGTCTCTGAATGAGCCATATTTATGATCCATAGAAAGGGTCCCCCACACGGGGGCACAGAAACGAACGTATCCGTTACTTACTGAAGCCTTTCTCTCTCTATCCCAGAACCAGACGAGCAGTTTCTAATGGAGACTGAGGACCAGGTAAGTGCTTTTCAAACAAATAGAGCTCTAAAGGAGAAATACCCTGAGTTTTAAAGATTACTGCTTAAGTAAAGTCATATTCTAAACCAAAATAACGAGGAGTCGTTAGGTATGATGTGGTTTATTGCAGGGAAACTTGGACTCGTTTGTTTTTGTTTATTTGTATTGGTGGTGAATGGAACCAGGCGTCTGGCGCCCAAATATTGCTTTATATTCTCTGTCCACAACCAAATGTGACCTTTGTTCATATAAACAAGTTTATAAGAAAATAGTAGTGGGAAACTAGGGTGACCGGACGTCCTCTTTTACCCGGACATGTCCTCTGTTTTAGACTTAAAAAAAATGTCCGGCCGGAATTTCACAAACGTCCGGCATTTTGTTTTCCTTAAGCTTACATAGACCTTCGAGAAGTTTCGTTCACAAACTAGTCCCGCCCTCCCCTACTCCGTTTGGTTCGCTTGAGTGAGAAGGGGGCGTGGTGAAGTAGCCTAAAATCTTCTGATTGGACGGTCTGACTGTTGAACTACCGTTATTGGTCGGTAACTTTCTCTGTAAACATTTAATTGGTCAGTCTGCACGTCAGTAGTAGTAGCCCCCCCCCCCCCCCCCCGAGACTTTTTCAGTATCTCAGAAGGGACTACTTTGCCTCATAACCTCTATACCTCTATCCCTCCGCCATGTGTTGGTTATAGTTTAACGGCTTTTAGTAAAGTCATGTCTCCAACCTCAGACTGAACATCAGAGGCTTTAACCACAGCTTTCTGGTTCCTATCGTCACGTCTTAACCGTTTTTTTTATTTTATACAGTGTTTTGGTACTTCAGTCAAGCTCAGTAGGCCACGCCCACAGCTGGGCCTAGCCTTGTCCTAAAGCCCTGCTAACATGAAAATAACCTCATTGTTTCTACGCTCACCTCTGCGTTTTCTCAGCTCCACTGACCACACGGGAGCACTTTGTAGTTCTACAATTATAGCCTGAAGTCTCTGTTGCTCTGCATACTGTAAGTGTAGCCCACTTTCACCCCCTTCTTCAGCGCTCAGGACCCCCACAGAGCAGGTGTGATGTGGTGGTGGATCATTCTCAGCGCTGCAGTGACACTGACGTGGTGGTGGTGTGTTAGTGAGTGTTGTGCTGGTGTAGAGTGGATCAGACACAGCAGTGCTGCTGGAGTTTTTAAACCCCTCAGTGGACTCAGTGAGAACAGTCCACCGACCACAAACATCCAGCCGACAGCGTCCTGTGTCACTGATGAAGGACTAGAGGACGAGCGACACACACTGTGCAGCGACAGATGAGCTACTGTCTCTGACTCTACATCTACAAGGTGGACCAACGAGGGAGGAGTGTCTCACAGAGTGGACAGAGAGTGGACACAGGGTTTAAAAACTCCAGCAGCACTGCTGTGTCTGATCCACTCTACACCAGCACAACACACACTAACACACCACCACCACGTCAGTGTCACTGCAGCGCTGAGAATGATCCACCACCACATCACACCTGCTCAGAATATTGAAGAACAAGGTGAAATGGGGTTTAAATGTATGCAGGCGGACTACAGTCTGTAATTGTAGAGTTAGTGTGTGTGTGTGTGTTTCTGAGCAGACGGTGTACTATGTTGGACGTCTGATGTACTCGTGTCTGGACTGGGGTCTTGGAGCTGATGTGGAGAGAGAACTGGATAAGACTCTGGAGCTGCTGGTGTCTCAGATGACGAAAGTGGACATCAGATCAGGAGCTGAACACTGTCTGCAGCCAATCTGCTCCATTTCTGAGGTCCTTCAGGTACACCAGCCTGTACTTTTAGCTTTAGCGTCTATTGTAGACACGTGCCACTCAGATATTTGCATAAACCTTAAAGCCAGCTTGTTCTTTACTGTTCACTGTTAAACCCTGTGTCCACTCTCTGTCCACTCTGTGAGACACTCCTCCCTCGTTGGTCCACCTTGTAGATGTAGAGTCAGAGACAGTAGCTCATCTGTCGCTGCACAGTGTGTGTCGCTCGTCTTCTAGTCCTTCATCAGTGACACAGGGCGCTGTCGGCTGGATGTTTTTGGTTGAAGTGAGTTTGGGTGTGTTATAGGTGTGCGAGGAGCGTCTTTATAACCCCAGCCAGGCATCTCAACATTACAGAAGTGTGTGCTCCACGCTGTACTCCCACACAGTCGAGCTGTGCCACTACCTACAGATCGTCCAGCAGACGAAGGAGGTGAAATTCCACTTGTATTTTCCAAAATTCAGCTGTAATACAGTGGTTGCAGTTCCTCTATAAAGCCAAGCTCAGATTTAAATTTCTTTGGAGCCCCTAAGGAGACATTTTTAAATAAAGCTTGGCCACAAAATAATATATTACTATGTGGCCTCAAGCTCAGTGTTGTGAGTTTGATTGATTGATTGACACATTTACCTTGTGGCATATGAAAATCCATGTCACCTTAGTGGCTCTGTAAAAGTTAGTAGATGTCTGGTTCCGTTCAGCAGCACTGTGAATGATCCGGACTCTAAGAATTTCTAGAATGGAAACACTCTGTAACCCTGTGTGTACCGTAGCTGTATAATTTAAGCAGAAAATGTGAGAAATTAGTGGATTTCCCTTTTAATTCTTGTACTTTAGAGTCTACAGAAAATGATTTTGGTGTCGGAGACCACTTTGGTTCAGAACGTGACCAATAACTGGGTAAGAAACTAATTTTCTCACGTGCAAATCTTTATGAAATGTAATGCATTTTAAAGCATTTCTGTTAAAGCATTTTAAAGCATCTCTGTTAAAGCAGCACTAGGCAGTATTTTCGCCTTCAAATTACAGCTTTAAAGTCATTGTGATGATCCACAAACCTGTAATATGGAGAGTAGAGTTGCTGTTGTTGCTACTCCAGGCTTAGCACTGCTGAAACTGCACTATATAACTTTTGATTTCAATACAATGCTGTAAAAGTGAGTTGCACTCTGCAACTGTAGGTTTTAATTAAAGGTGCAATAAATGATTTTTACAATCAAAAATGCAACCCATATGCATTAATGTTTGTATCATTCCTACAGTTCTCTTTCTTCCTTTACATGCAAATGCACAAGAAGTATAAAATTACTGTGTAGTCCCTGATTAAACCAGTTTATGCTCCACACAGTGGGTCCCCCACATGGGGGTGGTTATGTTTTTAAGTGGCTTTAGAGGAGAATCTGTTTGGCTGGTTCATTATGTGAAGAGTTATCACTGGAGGGGTTGATTGGTTGGTTTTGTAATGTAAATTGTGCTGTGTACGGTGGCTCTTAGGAGTTTGTGTGGCGGGACCTGATGGATGAGCTGAGTAAGGGAGTGGTCCTGAGACCTCCGAAGATAAAACTGAACTCTGACAGCCCTGGACCTGTGGACACTTCACCTTTCACTCAGTTACTACAGGACATTCAGCTCCGCCGCTACACGCTCCGTAAAGTACAGGTCAGCTCTGTTTTTTTTGAGACTCGCTTGTGTTCAGGGGGTGCTGTTCAGTAGCTGTAGCATCGGAAACTGAAAGGGGGGAGCTTCACACATCTGGAAATTTTTGGCCCTGGACTTCCTCTTACTTTCTTAGTAGAAACTCTGGGAAGAGTCGGGGCCTGTGAGATCTGAGCTTCAAATGTACCGTAGTATCTCCTGTATGTACTGCACAGGTGCAACCCTATGCCTAAAGCTCGCGGAACTCTGCGAAAACGTTTGTGTGGGGGGGATGCTGGAACTGATTCTCCAGAGTTCATGTGAAAGAGGCTTATTAGTAATAGTATTATTGTAATAGTTTTATTCTTTCATATACAGTGCACTATTTTTAAGTCAGAGGCTGTTTTATGACCTGTGCACTACAGTGTGGAGGGAGGTGTATTTGAGTTTCTGCCTTTGTGGGTGGGGGCCATGGCAGATAGCATTGCAGCTCTGCAGCTTAGTATGACTTGTTTTGTCATGGCAACTGTCCTTCACTTCCTGTTTGGAAGAGAACGTTTAGTATGTTAATTTTTATTTTTTGGGCGGCACAGGGGAGCATCAGGTAGTGTCTCTGTCACAGCTCCAGTGTCCTGGAGGTTGTGGGTTCGAGTCTCGCTCCGGGTGACTGTCTGTGAGGAGTGTGGTGTGTTCTCCCTGTGTCTGCGTGGGTTTCCTCCGGGTGACTGTCTGTGAGGAGTGTGGTGTTCTCCCTGTGTCTGCGTGGGTTTCCTCCGGGTGACTGTCTGTGAGGAGCGTGGTGTACCAGGCATTGTGATTTTTTTTATTTATTTATTTATTTTTGTTTAGCCTCGTTAGCTAAATCTATATTTCTGAACAGGGAGGGATGAAAGCAGGGGGACTTCATGCAGTGTTTTTGTACCAATAATTATAGTTTAAACTAAGCAACAACTTTGAATGGCTTTTTTAAAACTAGAAAGTATATATTTTATGGTAACAACGTTTTCTTTGCTGTGAAACATTTAACGTATCGCTCCAGGGCAGTGTCCATGTCTCTCAGGCTCAGCTGTGTCTGTATGTGATCTGTCTGTGTGCTTTGTTTCAGGCAGGGAGGAGTGGTCGGATTCAGTCTGACCCCCATCAGGCTCTTCTCGAGGTCATAAGGTCGGGACCCAAGCTACGGCCAGTGAGTACTGTCTTATGATGAGCAGGTTTATTTCCACGTGTCACTAACCTGTAATAGGGAGCATAGAGCCTCTGTCGCTAACACTACTCGGCTCAGCGCTGCAGAAACTGTGCTATATAACTTTTGGATGATAGTGGAAATTATGCTGTTCAATCTGCTATAGGGGAGCCCAGGAGCAAAAATACCAGAACTTACCTGGTGCTCCTTTAAGGTGAGGCAGGTTTATTTCTATAGCCGCTTTCACACACTATGCTCATTCAAAGTTCATTACAAACTGGACAATTCAGAGTCGGAATCACAACAAACTTGAAGGGAATGTTCAGAAGCTCTGTGTTTTAAGGTGGAACAGTGTTTGAGGTAGAAAAAGACAAGTGTATGTGTCTGAAGTGTTATATTTTACTCAGTTTGAATTACCACAGAAACACAGAAGTCAATGTTACCCATCTGTGGAGCAGGAATAGAGCACTGTCCTCATCTGTTTGTGCTTCTCAACGTTTAGAATTCTCTCTGTTGTCTAAAAAAAAATGCCAATGTCTTTCACAGTTGTAAGCAGGAAAAAAAACTAGCATACCAGACTGAGACAGTTTGGGGTTTATTTTTTTGGTGTTAAACAGTCACTGGGGCTTCATAAACACATTAGACTGGTTCCGAACACTCAGTCAGACCTGAAATCTAACAAATGGTGAGGAAACATCTCCTGAATTTTATAAATTTTTTTTTTTTTTTTTTTTTTTAATGACCATTGAGTATAACCATTAACTGCATTAAAGTATGGTAAAACCATATAAAGTAGAGAATAAAGTGCAGCAATGGTAGTAAAGTTTTAGCGCTCAGTCATAACCTGTCTCCAAAATGGCTTCCTAAGCACTATTCCCTATTATACTCACTATGTAGTGCCCTATTACAGTGAACTGAATTCAGGAGGACAGTGAATGACTTCAAGCACTTCTTCATGTGGGTTTTTAGCGCAGTGGATTATGGGTATCCATAAACATGGGTCACAGCCTATTTCTAGTGGTATCTAGGGATTTTTTGAGTGCGCTGAAAATTGTCCACCATTTTCTGAAACGGCTACAAACTGAGCCCTAAAGTAGTGCGCTATGCAGTGAATAGGGCACAGTTTCTTTCATGGAGAGAGTGACGGGAGAATAGAAAAGATTTAAGTTACTGGGTTTGGGCACGTCCAAGACCTTCTGACAGCCTTTACACAGAGTACAACCGGAAAAGACTAAGTGCTGCTTCACCATGTTTAGTTTGGACTCTGGGCTTGACTAGCTGCCCTGAGCCTGTGGGTGTAATAGAGATCTACTGAGTTTATATTCTTTAAACATAGTCAAGGTGTATTCTGGGCTGAGGCAAGAATGTGAGTGATTTATAAACTTCTAGCAGCACCTTAAAGGTTAAGTTTGCGATTTTAATCGAGAAACACTTTTTATAATATTTTGAGGGTGTTTCCTCACCATTTGCTGCTCATGACTCTGACAGCACTGGAATCTGGTCTAATGTGTTTACAAAGCCCCACTGTCAGTAAAAGGGTTTTTAATTAAAAGGGTTTTCGGCCAGACGTTCTAGGCTTTCTCTCTCTGCTCACAGCAGAGAACCAGCAAAGAGACCACAGTCGAAAAAAGAAGAGGATTTTGCATTGTTGCTGCTTCATGTGTGCACGTTTTTTACGTATTTTTGCTGTTTCAGATTACTTAAGGTGGAGCTGACTCTAACTTCAGGAAAGCGCTAACTGCATGAAAGTAAACGCAGAGTGAAAGTGCTGCAAAAGTAAACAACTTCAGTTACAAATGAGTTTCTGTGGTAATTTTAAACAGTGGAAAAAAACTTAAGATGTACACGTCAGCCGCATACAAACAGTAATTTTTCTCCTCTGACGCATCATTTTACCTTAAAACGTGCAGCTTCTGAACATAAACAAACCAGATGGAGCGGCAGTTCCCCACAATCATAGATGTTGCCTTTGAATTCCATTCTGTAATTAACCAGAACCCAGTAGATGCTAGAAGGACTAAACATGAACATGAATGATGTTCTCTCTCATAGATCCCCGTTTTGTTTGTTGTCCAGGTTTCGGAGCGTAACCTGAAACCCCGAGTCCCGAACCGCAAGCAGGAGAGGAGTCTACACGAGCTGCTGATGCAGGAGATCCGCTCCACCGACCGGATTAAACTCCTGTCCTCTAAGAGAAAAGAGTCTTGCAACGGTAGACATCTTCCTTCATTCACTGCTGTAATATTCCTCTCCAAGTGGCATTAGAGAAGTCCAATTTCTGAAATGGAGGGTACAGACAGGTGGTTTGTCCTGCTTTTACAGCAGTAACTACATCTACTTCTCTGTGAAGGCTTTAAGCTACATGTTGGACCATTACTGTGAGGATTTGATTGCGTTCACCCACGTAAAACACATAGATCCAGAACTATTCATGTGACATCAACCACCCCCAACACCAACCCTCTATTCCTTGATTCAGGACAGTGACTTACAATCTACACCTGTAGGGGGAGCCCAGGAGCAGATATATCTTAGTTTTGCTTTAAAATGGATGAAATTATTTTATCATTATGAATTGAGTAGGTTATGATAAATGTTTTCCTCTTTGAGGCACAAGGGGAGATCAAAGAAGGCGCTGACTGTAATAGAAAACCTTTTTGCAGTGGATTTCTAAAAGCAGTAAATGTTTTTTTGATCTTTTCTGTGTGTAGCGGACGCTGGCTGCTGTCCTGAAAACAGCCGCATCCCCATCTACGAACACTCCTCAAATGAAGACACCTCGTTCTTTCTGAACACTCCCAACCCCAGCCCACAGGGGGCGCCCTCTCAGGTAAGAGACCGAGTTTGCCTCTCGTTGCAAATGAGGTAGTATGGCGGAGCTGCCACCAAGCTGCGTGGTCCTGGGTGGGATCCTCTCCTCCAGTCGCTGTCTGTGAGGAGTGTGGTGTGTTCTCCCTGTGTCTGAGTGGGTTTCCTCCGGGTGACTGTCTGTGAGGAGTGTGGTGTGTTCTCTCTGTGTCTGCGTGGGTTTCCTCCGGGTGACTCTGTGAGGAGTGTGGTGTGTTCTCCCTGTGTCTGAGTGGGTTTCCTCCGGGTGACTGTCTGTGAGGAGTGTGGTGTGTTCTCTCTGTGTCTGCGTGGGTTTCCTCCGGGTGACTCTGTGAGGAGTGTGGTGTGTTCTCTCTGTGTCTGTGTGGGTTTCCTCCGGGTGACTGTCTGTCAGGAGTGTGGTGTGTTCTCTCTGTGTCTGCGTGGGTTTCCTCCGGGTGTTCCTCTTTACTCCCACAAAATTGGGGGGGGGTTGTTGTCCAGTGTGTGTTCCTGCCTTGGTTTCAGAAAATTAATGAATACATTACTAAATAATGTGATCCCAAACACAAACTGAACATTAATGTGGAGTTTGGGTCATGTGACAAATGTTTGAGAAGCCCTGTTTTAATTTGAAAACCTTAACATTATGCAGCTTTAGAAAGTGTAATGTTTGTGTTTTTTATTTAGAGAAGGCCCTGTAAAGGCAGTTCTCCTCCACATGAAGAGAGTCTGACAGGTAAAACCATCGATTCTGCCTCGACTTAAACCCGATGAGAATCACGGTGCATCCAGGTTACATCTGTGTATATGAAATAATCACTGAACTATTAACTTGTTTTGGCACAGGTTTTAAATGAACTCTACAGTAGTGAGGTTCTATACACTCAACCTGTCTTTCCATTCTTTATCTTTCAAATTACTGTCTCTGTCTACTGTCCAATCTTCACTCTATATATATCTATCTCTCTCTCTCTCTCTCTCTCTCTCTCTCTCCCCCTCCCTCCCTCCATGTCTTCATTTACCTACGTCTTTTACTGCCACCCTCCCATTTCATAGTGGAGAGGTAAATGCTGGTTCTCTCTCTCACTCACTCACACACACATACTTTTGTGACTGATTCTGAAGCAGTTAGATTAAGGGCTGGCCCTGGATATTCGTTCATTGGGTAGGTATTCAGTTCATAATTTTGAGATTCGGATATTCGATTTCTTTGGTAAAAGTGGCGATTAAGGCAAACCTCCACTCCACATGTATTCAGCCTTGTCACCATAATTCTTGAACAAAGCCTAATACAACCCAACGGTACAGCAACCTACTTACAACGAAGCATGGCAAAGCTACAGTTTATTTTTATCAGCTTTACACCTCAAAGAAGCTCTGGTTTATTCGTGTGCATTCGACATGTGGCGTGACTTGGCGAACGACTCAGTGTGTGGAGCCATGCTGGGAGCCAAAGTGCAGCTTTAATTTTACAGCGGGCGCTGATTTTTCTGAACAATAGCTGGCTCCAAATATTTGGGTATGTATTCGGTTTCTAATATTGAGGTTCGGATATTTTTGGATAAATGTGTTTATCGATAAAGACAATGCTCCACTCAAGCCACATTCAGGCTCCAGCGGCAAAAACGGTGCTCTCCCAGCTTCCCCCGGTATTCAGGCTCGTCAACATAAGTCTTTGTGCAAATTAAGCCTAAACCTCAGTCGTATAAAACAGCCTAACCTGCTAAAACAACACTTACAACGAAGTGCCCTTAATTAGCAGGTTATACACCACCTCTCTCTCCAATTATTTGAATATTTGCAGAATATCTCGGCCGAAGTTCCAAAGCCCAAAAATGGTATTCAGGACAGCCCTTGTTTAGTTACAACTGTGTGTTCATTCTGTACAGGTTCTAGTGACTGCAACCTGAGGTTCTACCCAGTTCTCTCCTCCTCTCCACTGAGTCCCACAGCAGGCTCCAGACATTCCCAGAGAAAACGCAGAGCACGATCTATAGCCAGTAACCGGGAGCTCTGCCATCGCGTGAGTCTTATTTCAGAAAGCACTCAGTTTAAAGCACAATCTGCCCAATTTCTAAAAGATCTGCATTTTCAAAACGTTTACGTGTAGAAAATTAAAAATGCTGCACTCTAGAGACACACACCACACTGAGTAAGAATTGATCAGTGTTTAATTTTCTGTAGGTACACGTTTAAAACCGATGAAGACTAGGACACATGGCACATAGCATAACTTTTGTCTCTAAAATTTAATCTTCATGCGCATATTCTAATTCTGAAATAAATATTCATGAGTATCTGATGGTTTAATTTCTAGAGAAGGACATCAGTGCTCTTTAAGTTGTTGGTAGGTAGTGTACATGGTGTAGGACACGGTTTACTGATGATATATTTAGTAAATCATTGTGTTGAATGACTTTCCATAAAAGGCACTGGAAAACAAGTCGTCTGTTCCCCTGACGATTGCTGACGTGATTAAAGGGCCCTCTTCCAGTGAAGGGAAGGTGAAGGCCACGCCATGTGACACCTACAGGAACTGGAGGGTGAGTTGATCATGGTCAATGACAGCTCCTTTGACAATAGAGGGTTCTGAGCACCTCTCTTGTTGAAATGTAATTTCTTTACTTTAAAGAAAACATTTATAGTCATTTAACTTTTTATTTGATGTGAGGGTTAAACATTTAAAATATATTTAATTTCTGTTGCTACTGGGCACCATTTCTTTGGCTTTTCTGCTGCAGACGACGTGTCAGTGCAGGAATACAGCCAATCAAAAATGGTTACTGAGAGCAAATATGCACAGTCTAATTCAGCCAATCGGTGTCCTCGAATCTGAATCCTCGGAGCGCTTAGACTGTCGCCCCAGAGAGAGTTATTGGAGATTAATCAGGGAACGGGATTCCAGTTGTGTTCAGATTCAACAAGATCTCTCTCTTCTCCAAAATCTGTCTGAGAGGAGAACCGTGGTGAAGAAAGGGCAAGTCGGTGAAGGACCTGACAGAGAGAGAGATCCCAGTTTCCTATGTATCTTATGGAGTCCACAAAAGTGACAGTGGGTGACCCTCCACCACCCCCCTTCTCTACTTTTCCCAAATCTCTGAATATTTTATGGCCTGAAAATGTGAATTACTTTGTATCCACAACTTTTAAAATAATAATAATAATAACCTCACAATGTCACCTTAGGGGCTCCGCAGTGTGTGTGTGTATACAAGGTGAGTTTACTAGTCTCAGGGCACCCTGTTATTGAAGAAAAGATAGGGAGAATTACATATCTGAATACCCCAACAAGTAGTGGATGAGGGGCCTATCTTTAAAGGCTAAGCACCACTTAATGGACCTCCATGAATATTTCACATTATTCACATTCGCTACGGAAATTCTCGAACGCGACCGTGACGTCACTGGTGGACAACAGCTGAACAACGCCGCGGTAAAACACAGTTATGACTGACTGGGGGCCAACGGTCTTTTAAACCTTATTCCTTGAATTAGTAAGAAATAACATGTTTTCTGACTATCAATAAACACAAGTTAGGAACTCAACCACTGTATTTATTTGTTTGACACTTTCATATCGCTGCTGCTGAGCCTTTAAGGCTGTGTCTGGAACAAGACCACCATTTTGAAAGCAGCAGTATTGTATCAAGTGCAAGTTTTTCCAAAGGGAAGCTGGTCATGTAGCGTATCAGAGAACACCAGAACTGTCTCAAATTGATGGCTGCCATCAGATTGGCAAAAACTATTGTGGAGCAAAATGTATCAACACACAGTTCAAAACCTTTGTTCGTTACAGTTAACTGAAGATAGGAGAGGGTTTAGCTGTGACATTTTCCTCATTTGTTTCTGAAATGAAAGGGTATCCTGAGGCTTTTGACTTTATGGTGTGATCCAGCGTTACTCTAGAAACTCCTAATATCGTATCATTAGTGGTTTGTATATCTGCAATATTGTCACAGTATAATCTGGGTTAATATCTGAGCGTATTACTTGCAGTTTGATTTGTTTCATTGCTCTGCTGTTTTTTTTTTAAACTTTCATATCTAATAAAAATGACATTTTTATTATTCATTCAAATTTTCAGAGCTCTAGTGTCCTGCAGTGTGTTTAACTGAATCGAGATGGTTGTTGAAACTGTAAAGTGAAAAACACTGTACAACTTTATTATTACAGTTGATATAAAAATGTAATCCTGTCTTTTTTCCACATCATAAACTTGTAATGGATATTTTCCCCCGCCCTCAGATTTGTTCGTGCTGTTCTAAAAGAAGTCTGTATTTCACCTGGCACCACGTCTGCTCTCTCTGTAGTAGGTATGATTTTTATCTTGTGTGTCTCCTCCTGTGCAGTTTGTCTGCAGGTTCAAGCCTTTTCTGACCTGATTAATGTCCTGTTGATAGGGTCTTGTGTCCTGGATGCTGTGTGGAGGTGAGACCTGTTACATTTTAATGCTTTAATTTACACTGGACCATATTAATACATCCCAATGTTTGTAGACACCTCTTTATGACTCATGAATGAGGTTATTTTTTTAACGTATTTAATTTTTGCTCGCTTTGTGGACGCTCGAGTTGTATAATCCCATATTGCATGTGAGGGTAAGGGCCCAACGTCAGTTACTATGACCCTTTCACACATGTACAATGTTCTGGAGGAGAAACATTCATCCTGGACTGACATCATTACACTGACTTTATCCTGGTAGGGTCCTAGTAAAGACACCAGGATAAAGTCAGGGCATGTGAGAATGACGCTAGAAACATTCTTGAGTTTCTCCTGCTCTTTCTGCACAGGTATGGAGGCCCAAAAGTGTCAAAATTGTTATTTTGCGTGTTCCCTAGTTTTTCAATGAAAGTGACATGTTAATCATGTGCAGGCAGCGGGTCACGTTACCTGTTGCTTTGCTGTGATCAGCTGGTCAGACTAAATGAATTAGCACTGCTCTCTGCAGAGTTCTGACCCAAACTGCGCTCCTAAACACTCAAGCTTGTTATCGGTGGACCTTTCATAATAGAGGTCTGTTAACTTTATTTGCTCTATACCCTTCTGGATTCCTAACAGTGCCATTGCTGAAGTTTATGTACAACACATAAATGACAACACTACATTATCTGTGATAGTAAACATTATTTAATGTGTATATAAACTAGGGGTTTAAAAAAAAAAAACGACACCAACAATACACACATTTTTTTTTTTTAAAGATTTGTTTTTTAAAAAGCTATTAAATCTTCTAGAAAACCATAAATATTTGCTTATTTTCTATAATGTTCAAATGAATGAGTTTCACAGCTGAATTTTGGAATAGGTGCATGTGCTGAACAACTTAGAATGAAATCAATACTGGAGGCATCAAGCACGGGTCATTTAACAAGACTCTTTTAAAAAATTTTGAACTGGATTGTATTCCGTAGCCCTCTGGTCATGACTTTTCCTATAACTATCTTTTTTAGGATCCTTAAATGTTTAAAATGGTTCTGGGAAGGCTAGTTTTTAGATTTTGTGCCAACTGTCTTCCTTTCAGCAGGGATTTCAAGACTGTGCTTCTCTAATACAAATTATTCATTTAATAATTTAAGTCATTAGTTTACTTATTAGGTCACGAGTGTTAATGTCAGTTCTTTACATACGTTCTGAACAGATTAAACACACGTTCAGTGACACGAGGGAGTGAAGGTATGGGTATAATTTTGACCCTGTTGGGACTCCATACACAGGCTCTGCTGCATAGCTATAGCACATGTTTCATCTCCTGCTGTGAGAACTCACCTGACACAGAAAATCTCCCACTGTGAGCTGAATGTGTGAAAGACCACTCCAGGACATCTCTGGAGTTTCACTAAAAACTCTCCAGAGATCATTTGTGAAAGAGGCGCTAGAGGGGTATAAAAATATCCCCCGGCACTGGGCTCCACTGATGAGGCTCCATTCAATACCTTCGGGATGATCTGGAGTGGTGTTTGAGGTCCAGAGCTGATCACCAAACACCAGTCACTCGGGTTCTTCGATCAATATAACGACACAAAGTCAAAAATGTCAGATGAAGTGTCTACAGACTTTGGTTATAGTGTCTTTAATGCACAGGCAGAATCTATACTACTTGTATGTTCAGTATTCTCAGTGTGCTGTGTTCTGTGATGAAGATGCGTCTGCCGTTCAAATGGTGCATCAACCTTCCCCTGAGTTTCTTTAAGAAGATTGTGCTGAATAAAGAAAGCGAACAGAGCCAGAGAAACTTCTGGAACGAGCGCTGGTCATGGGATCCGTCCTGGTGAGTACCTCCTCATACAGATCGATACCTTTTTCACTGTTGGTGCTCACTCTGTACCTGATTAATATTCATCATGGCTGAAATGTTTGTACATCAGCGCATTGCTAGAAGGCTTTATTCCCTTCTGTCCTGCACTTGGCATTGGACATGCCTCTGCAGCTGCTGCAGAAAGTCTTTGTGAAACTGAACACCTATCAACAACAGGGGAGTCCTTAAGTAGCCAAGTTCACTACCCACAGTGTCTGTGTCTAAATACTTTGACGTAGTGCGTCATATTGACTTCAGACAGCGACATGCCAACATTTCACCCACCAAAAATAATTAAATATCCAGGCTTTGAACTGGTTTTTAAGGGGAAAAAAGGTACAGAGATTGGACATTTATTCCCCATACCAGCCATATGGTTTCTTATAAATATGCACTTCCTGCAACATGTTTCAAACCATTTAGGACAACGGAACTGTACGTAGGACTGCTGTGAACCATTATATTGAGCATTATTAGGCTTCCATTTCATTTTGCGGGTAGTGGATTGTCTCCTCATTTGTTAGTGTCTCTGGTTTCATTTAAAAGCCACCACACCGTCATTCTGACAGACTGTAATACACAACAGGAAGCACAGGGGGCGACGTGGCTTGTTGTTTCTTAAGGTTCCTCTTGTTCTAGAGCTATATCTCTAGCTTTGTCTTTCCACTCTCTGGTGAAGAATGTCTGTCTCTCAAATGCCGTTATGTGATGTTTTTGTTTTTATCTTTTTATTTATTTTTTTTGGCATGACTCTGCTTTCAGAGCGCAGCACTATTGTAAACGAATAGGAAAGATGGATAAACTTCTCATACCCAGCTCCTGTCCTTGCGCTGGACAAAGTCTCACAGCACTCAGAAGCCCACTTCCCTTTTTGCACTGTGTAGTTTGAGGAGGAGAGAAATTAGCATTTTCATTATAAGTTCTAATGCCACACACGATACACAAGCTTCAGTAATCGTCTTATTTCACTTGGGGTTTTGTTGTAGTTTGTAAGAGACTATAGACGCGAGCCTCTCATTCTTCTCCCCCTTGGTTCACAGGGTAAGTCTGATCTCACTGTCCCTGTGGTCTGAGTGGAACAGATTCTTGGAGGATGTTATTTAATTAATGTCTACCTAAATTATTTCTCTGGAGATATATATATTTTTTGTTTTGCAGGGTCCCTCTGGTTCTAGAGCCTCGCGTCTCAGGTTCAGTGTCCCTCCCCACTCTGGCGATGAGAGACTGGCACAGTCAGGACCTGTGTGTGTGCTGCCAGGGGCTTTTAATTGAAGCGTGTGATACGGTACAGTCCCACTGTCCAGTAACAAACCCTCGGGAAATTTGAGCCCACCTTAATCCCCCACTGAACTGTCCGATTCTCACTGAAATATTGTAACCGCCTCATCGTGGCACCCATGTGGTCTCTCACACGTTAATTTTTTATTTATTTTTATTACATACGGACGTTGCAAGCCGACGCTGGGTCAGATCAGATTTTGTAGTTATGAACTGTTATTCTATTTTCACGCCCGATGTTGATGCTTTTAAGGCCCCCTTCAACACTGTTCCTTCAGCCACCGTCACTGTGGAGGTGTCCTGTTTGTGTTTGTGTCTTTGATGTTGTTTGGGCTCAAATTAATTATATTTCTGGTAGCTGTTGATTTTGTGGCGTTTACTCGTAACAGCGTTTTCTATTTGTATAATATAATATTTTTACAATATTTTTAAACCACCGAAAAAGTTAATAAATGTTGAATTCTTTCTATATTGTGTCGTACTTTGGTGGTTGGTTTACGGATGGTGTAATGATTGGCTGTTCTTGTGTTCTCACCGTGCTGATATACTCACTTGTGTTTTAATATTGTTGTAAATTAGGTATTTTAGGTGTGACATGGTGGCTATCCATATCAAGGTCCTGGATTTGATCTTCTCAGGTTACTGTCTGTGAAGCATGTTCTTTTTGTGAATCTGTGAGTGATGGGTGAGCCTACCTTGAGCCGTAGGAAGTGATTTAAAGAAGATGAATTGTTTTAATATTAATGTAATAAAATGAAAGCTAAAGCTCAAGTCCTCAGATTTTCTCTCTTGTGAATAGTGTACAGGGCTCTGGTAAATATTTTATCATTGTCTGACTGAAGGTTTTGGCTAGGGTGACCAGATCTGAGATGGTGAAAAAGAGGACAAGTCATTTACACCTTTATTTCCTACACAAAACATGGGAATTTCTCTTTTAATTCATCCGAGAACTTACATTTACGTTTCGGCATAGCTGCTCGAGATGAGGGTGGGTACATGAGCTTTGCCTGACGTAAACAAGGACTACTGACGTGCAGACTGACCAATTAAATGTTTACGAAGGTTATCGACCAATAACGGTAGCTCTACAGTCAGACCGTCCAATCAGAAGATTTTAGGCTACTTCACCACGCCCCCTTCTCACTCAAGCGAACCAATAGTTTGTGAACGAAACGCTTCTCAAAATTCTATGTAAGCGCTAGAAAAACACAATCCCGGACGTTTGTGAAATTTAAGTCTAATAAAGAGGACATGTCCGGGTAAAAGAGGACGTCTGGTCACCCTAGATTTGGCTTAAAATGTCTGCAACAGGGATTTTGACATTATCACACAGTAGATAAATAAATAAAGGCCTACATACATTCACTAATAAAAAGACAGGACACGGTCATCCGGTCCTAACAGTGACTTAATATATAGTAATAGAGGGTAAGGGAGAGAATGCATTAGAATTGTGCAAATACACCATTCTGTGCAAATAAATGTGCGAACAATTGTTCAAAGACCCCTCCAATGAAAATAAAAAGTTCAGCCTTGTTAGCATGAAGGAGTGGTGTTAGCTCAATGTGTGGGTAACTTGGGTTTATGGTGGTGTGTGTGTATATACATCTAAAATCAGCAGGCAGCTCATGGCTGGGCAATATCCTCTTTGAAAATTCAGCATTCAAAAGAAAGTCCGAATCATAGGGATTCAGACGCTAACGTCACTCAACTAAGAAACCCAGTGGAGGCATGGATGGAGTGTAGGCCTAGAGGAGGCTAATTACATATTCATAGACACACAGGTAATAAGTGAGTAGAGTTAGAGCTAATCCACTTTTAAAATATTACAGGATTAATATTAATACATATCATTTTAATGATGAGAAATTGAGTTTTATTAGTGACTGATTTATCTGTATTAAACAAGCAGTTTTCAATTGGGGAAGTTGGCCACACGTTTGTCCTGTATGGTTGCGTGTGTGTGGTTTTTATACTGTACTGTGGTTGTGATTTTGGGCCATGGTGTGTTTTCAAACTGTCTGCGCATGCGCGGTGTCTCTAAAGTGGGACTTAGCCTGATAAGCGAAGTCTCAATTCCACACAACCGGCATCTGTGTGTCACAGGCTTTTCGCAGCGTCCAGCTTTGAATAAACCCTGAAAATGAGCCAGGAACATGGGCATAAACACCACCAGGTACTAGTTATGATTAAGAACTTGTTTATGGGATAATGTTTCGTAATTTTTTGTTGCTGTCTGATCGCTTAGGTCTTGTGCGTGTGAATTTAAAACATACTTTCACTTCTGTCTAAATTAAAACAACACCAGGGAGGGTAATGTGTGTTATAAACGGGCAGATGTGTTAATTTAAGCTGGTCTTGCAGTAAAACTGTGAAAAGCTTTTACTGTGGTATGTTTGGGATTTTTAAAACCCCCTCTGCACACAATATGCTGTTAATAAAATGAAATATTAACACATTCTTCTGGTTTATGGTCTTTTTTTCGCAGATGGACTCTGCCTCGAGGATAAACGGTAAGTTTGGCCAAAGAATAATGTCTGTGAGCGAGCAGAAGAGGTTTTATTTTCGTCTTGTTCACTGTTAGTTTTTCGAGAACAGAAATGGCGTCCCAGAGACTAAGTCCCCTCACCCTCACTCACAGCCGCCTATTGTTCAAAACGACAGCCCCAAAAGGCACTTTATAACCGTCAGTTCCTCCATCTTTCTCGCGATTCCGATAAAGCAGGAGCTGTTTTTTAACCTCAACCCCCTTCCTTCGCCAGGTTATATCTCTAAACGCATCTATTTCAGCGCCGAAAAGTCGGGATTGGGGGTTGAGGACTTAGTCTCTGCGCCATTTTCTTTTTCCTCTCTGTGCTGTAGCGCACGAACGAATCCTTCGAACGAGTCTTTCGAATCATGTCGAGTGAGCCGACTCCTGTGATTCATCAGGCTAACAAAAGTGGCACACTAGTATTTTACACACACTGTCCGTTCTCTCAGCTCCACTGACCTGAAAGGAGCACGCTGTAGTTCTACAACTACAGACTGTAGTCTCTCTCTTGCAGCGCATATTTTATTGGCTCCTTTCTCTTCCTGTTCCTTAATGATCAGAACCCTCACTAGACCACCACAGGGCCGATTTATGATTGTAGTGATGGATCACTGTCAGCGCAGATGTGGTGGTGTAGAGTTAGTAGTGTGTTGTGCTGGTACGAGTGGGTCAGACACGGACCCTACTGTCCACTGATGAAGGACTAGAGTGGCCAACCCAAACCTTGCAGCATTAGATGAGCTACTGTCTCTGACTTTACATCTACAAGGTGGACCAACGAGGGAGGAGTGTCTCACAGAGTGGACACAGGGTTTTAAAACTCCAGCAGCACTGCTGTGTCTGATCCACTCTACACCAGCACAACACACACTAACACACCACCACCACATCAGTGTCACTGCAGCGCTGAGAATGACCCACCACCACATCACACCTGCTCTGTGGGGGAGATAAAGTATGCAGAGCAACACATGGGTACCCAGAGTGCTCCTGTATGGAGAATGGAGCTAAAAAAAAAAAAAGGACAATGTGTGTAGAATAGTTTTTTGCAGGCTGTGGATTAGTGATGTGATACAATTTGAGAAAAACAGGACAATGAATAAAACTAGGGATGGGACTTATTTTCAATTAATTAATTACGGGGAAAATAACGAAATAAAAAATTTAACGCATTTTAATCGCACTTTGCACCATGGAAAGTTTCTCAGTGCGTGAGTTCTAGGCGTCCAGATTATAACGACGCACAATGTGATGAAAATAATGGAGATTACGGAAGAGTCTACGCTGGTGGATGGGAAATTTAAATACAAGACACTTCCAGATGGAAGTACAAACAAAAATGTTATTTGCACTTAATGCAGGAAGCAGTTTGTTTATCAGGAGCACTTCCACCGTTCGTTACCACCTCAACGCAAAACACGTTGGGGCTAGCGCAGGTCAGTAATGTTAACAGTACAGTGATCCCTCGTTTTTCACGGGGGATGCGTTCTAAGACCACCCGCGACAAATGAATTTCCGTGAAGTAGAGGAAAGATGATTTTTTTTTTTATGTATTTAATGAGTCTTTGGACTTTTAAACCCCTCCCTGTTGCTGTTAACAACCCTCCCTTTGCATTAAACAGTCATTCTATAATGTTTTTCAGCTGGAACTACATGTGATATCCCACCAGTTTCTTTAATAGAGTCATTCCTAAGCTGTGATTTAGCGTCAGTAAATTTCACTCGGATGTGGACGTGTACGTAAGAAATACTTGTAAATGATATAGTGTGTCACCTACAGGCCTAGTCTAATGCATGTAAATAATAAAAAAGCCCCCTTGAAAAAACACACAAAGTATTGAGGGATCACTGTAACGCAAACAGTGTCGCCAGTCAACACTCGACCACGTCAGGGTTCACATTCAGAAACACAATGTCAAAGTCCACTTCAAACAAACTGACCCATTCACTGGGAGTAGACTGGTGAGAAAATAAACAAGATTTAGAATTTAAGCTTATGTTCATTGATTCATTCATCAACCAAACTTACAATAAACAATAATTCTCATTCTAAATATTTAAATGTGATTAATTTCTAATAATTACAAAGTTTCTAATTATTTCAATACATTTTTTTAATCAAGTCCCACCCCTAAGCTATCAGTGTAGTGACAGAAGTGAAGTTGCTTATTCAGAGCGAATGCGTGTGGATGGGTTTATAATGGAATACAGGGGGTCCTCGACTTACGACATTGATCCGTTCCTACGTCACGTCGTAAACCAATTTTCGGTGTAAGTCGGAACATACGTACACACTGTACGTAAATCTGTACTGTAAGCACTGATCCTATCCTCACACCTATCCGCCTCGGTCCCGAGCCGCGTAACCGTGTATTCTTCCGCCGCGCCGCACACACCAAACACGAAGTTCACGTTACGATGTTTACGATGCAAAGCCACTTATGTCGAAACAAGGCTTTATACCGTAAATAGGAGATGTAACCCGAGGACCTCCTGTACTGCTGTATATTTAAGACAAAGGAAGGCTTTAATGCTGAAAGAAATTTCAGAATCACAGCAGTGTTCATGTGTGTCTCTTCAGTTGGGGGAGCGTTAACATGCCCAGGTTATCGTTTCAAGTTAGAAGTACTTTTATTCTGAAAAAAGTAGCTTGGATTAAAAAAAAAAAAAATCAACTGTAATGCACAAAAAAAATCACAGATTTCCTTTTTTGTTTTTTGGTCGCCTCCTTTATGTTTTGAATATTAATCCTTGGCTGCTGCGTCTTTATCTCCAAACCCCTTAAACATAGTGATAAAAGGTGAATAAAGCACAATGTTTGTTTTAATAATACATTTATAAATTAAAAAAAAATAAGACGTGTCTTTATCTGTAAAAATATGCCAAATTTGTCCGATGACATTTCCTCGTCCCCATCGTTATGGTCTTTACTGCAGCAGCCTGTGGTTTCTGTATAGGGTATTTAAGGTAAAACTTGTTTACTTCCTAAACACGAAAACAGAGACGGACAGTGAGCACACATCAGCCCCGAGAGAAAAACAACTTATGTCTGGAAATATGAGCAATTTAATCATATGTTCCTCCTGATTATAGAGTGTGTGTTCAGTGTCATTACCCTTTTATAAATTACTGCAGTATTTTACACAAATAAAATGGTCGTGTATTTACAGTGCGTCCCACATTAGCTGTTGACTGGTGTCAGCCTTAGCATCTCCTTCCCTCCTGAACAGGTGGAGATTGTCCTCACTCTTGGTGATGGTAATAACATGTTTACAGACTCACCATCTGTATCTATTTAACTTTTTAGAAATCACAGCTAGACAGACACACATCAAGAAGAAACACATTCAATGTCTATAAGTGCCTACCTCTAAAACACCCACCCTCCTTGTTTTTGACGAGGAGTTTTAGGAGTTGCTCGGTGTGGACGTGCCAGTCGTATTAAAACAGAAACAGCGCTGACGGCCCGGCGTAAGGTTTTAGGCTTGGACAGCTCTGTTGACGTTGGCTGTCCTGTTTTCTGCCTCAGAAATATATTACACCTAGGGCATCACTCTTTATAACTTCAGTGTGGATGGATGCTGACCTGCTGTAGGCTCAGCTACTTACTGTCTGTATGTGGACTTTTCTCAAGTGGGTAATGCTGTAAACACAGAGTAGCTCACCGTGCGCAGGGATAGACCATATGCAGTATACATACGTAATAGAACGGCCAAGACATCCCAACTATTACACACACAATAAACAAACAAGCAAAAAAACACATGCAGAGTGCACAGAGGGAAATATACATAGAAAGGTTAAGTATAAATGGTGTCACCAGCTCACGAGCTATGATTGTTGGAGTGTGATGGCGTGAGGAAATTTTACATTTTTTTTTGTTCCATTTTAAAAAGATTCTCCCCTCACACTCATCAGTTATTTATCAGCTGCTCGTCTCTGGATGCTGACGATGTGGAGAACAAGTCTTCGAAATGACTGTGCTTTGCTTGCTGCTGCTTAATGCATATGGAACGGAATGAATCAAATGAGCCAATCGTATAGAGTGATTCATTGAGATTCGGTTCCGTTTTATATAGTTGGAGGGAATCGAATCAATGAGTCAAACTGTTTTTAAACAGTGCTCAGCTGGAGCAGTGTGATGGAGGAAATGCAGGGGAGTACTACAGGTTTTTACCAAGCCCTGCACAACCCTGTCACTTTTATGTTTCTTACAATATAAAATTAAAAATAAATAAAGTCTACACACTGCACTTTTGGATTTTATTCCCTATTTACTCTAATTTAGAAGGGCACATATAATAAAAGTCCCCATACTTTCTTTAAAGCATTTCATCGATCTGCAAAGAAAACCTAAAAACATGCTTAATTTGAACATAGCAGCTGTCCTTCAACCTGTGAACATTTATCGATGAATGGATCAATAGGTAGAATTATTTGGAATAAAATCTTTTGTTTACTTGAAAGTTAAGAAGGTTTTTGTCCTTCTCCTGTAAAGTTGCTATAGTGGAGATACACATTATTTCTTTGGACAGCGACAGTATGAGTGTAAAGTTGTAATTGAACGTAGTTACACCTTTTAAAGCCCTGTGAAGGACTGGCGCTTCCTCCAGGGTGTATTCCCGCCTTGCACCCAATGATTCCAGGTAGGCTCCGGACTCACCGCGACCCTGAACTGGATAAGGGTTACAGACAATGAATGAATGAATACACCTTTTAAAGCATACGGTTTACTCCCAGCTCCAAAACAGCCAGATTTTATAGTTGATTATATACATTAAGGTGTCATTTCTAGGTAAAAAATACTACATAGCATTTCTTTAAAGTGCCAGAATGCAGTCATGTACAATACAATATAATTACTCAGGAGGGGAGTCTGTGCAGTTTTGACAAGTCACATTACCACGTGAGAAATAAGTAAATTAAAGTGTAGTATAAAATATGTTATTGTTGGGGGAAACAAAAATGTCCCTGGAATTACATCATTGATTTGTCTTACAGTATTTGGACATTCTGACCTCAGTAATGACCAGTGTTTTACTGCTGTGTTTGTTTACTAAACAAACTCCTCACTGCTGTGCGCTCGGGGTCGGGGTGAACAGCGAGCGGCTCATTATCATTTAAAGGAACAGGCGCTGAAAGCGGGCGTTCTGAACAGGGCTGTTTACGCAGGGGGAGAACACTGCTGTGGGGTTTGATCCTTGTGATGTTTTGAACAAAACAAGTCACAGATATTTCATTAAGATTCAGAACTGTGTTCCACTGTAGAGAATAATGAAATGTATATTCAATATAGGGCGGCACGGTGGCGCAGCAGGTAGTGTCGCAGTCACACAGCTCCAGGGGCCTGGAGGTTGGGGGTTCGATTCCCGCTCCGGGTGACTGTCTGTGAGGAGTTGGTGTGTTCTCCCCGTGTCTGCGTGGGTTTCCTCCGGGTGCTCCGGTTTCCTCCCACAGTCCAAAAACACACGTTGCAGGTGGATTGGCGACTCGAAAGTGTCCCTAGGTATGAGTGTGTGAGTGAATGTGTGTGTGTCTGTGTTGCCCTGTGAAGGACTGGCGTCCCCTCCAGGGTGTGTTCCCGCCTTGCGCCCAGTGATTCCAGGTAGGCTCTGGACCCCCCGCGACCCTAAATTGGATAAGCGGTACAGATAATGGATGGATGGATATTCAATATAAGTAAACTAGCCTCAATATAAGTTAAATAGCAGCTACCGATGGTCTTTTGGAAAGCAGTGAGGTATATATTAATGCACAGGGGGTGTGCAGTGTAAATTTGGGACAGATTACATAGTAATTATGCATTATGTCCCAACAAAGTGTGTGTGGCAGCAGTGTACAGTCTCATGGTAAAGGCTGATAAGACGGAGATAAAGCCCATGTCTGTGAAATACAGTTAGACCTCCAGATGTAAACCTCCTCCCATTCTCCAGCTAAGATCTCTACTCTCGAGATAAAGAACCTATGCAAAGGCATTGTCAATATTGTGCACTCCTATCAACACAGTCGTGTTAAAGGTGCAGAGGAGCAGAAGCTCTGGTTTTTAGCTGTTTTCGCTCTGTTCTCTTTCTTCTCCGTTTTTACTCAGTGCTCTTATTTCTCCGCGCTCGTTGTGTCTGTTTTGCTGAGTTTAACCTCGTCTTTGAGCTCTCACATAAACACGGGTCCAGCGCTGTGATTGGACAGACTCAGACGAGGGGGCGGGGCCACTCTAAAGTCTCTGTACTTGACGTCAGAAGTGGAGCAGAATCAGAACGGTTCGTTTTATCCCGTAAAAACTGACTGGGGGTGGAGTCTTGTTTCACAGTGTGTTGGGTTGGTGGGATAGAAAATACGGTGAAAATGGATGTTAATAATGATCTGTTTCTCTGAAGTTCTGTACCCTTTTGTGTCTTTCTAGGAATCTGTTGTGGCTTTTCTTAACTTTGATTACAGAAGCACAGGACAGTGTTTATTCACCACAATACACTCTCTCTTTCTCTGAATGTCCCCCAATAGGTTCAGCTCTGTGTCCACAGTTAGTGTAGTCTATGTCAAAGTTTGGAGGAAACGTTAAGGGATCAGTGGAATTGTGTTTTCTGGAGTGATAGGTGTCCTCCCAATGCATTTTGGGATTAGTTGGTGATCACCTAATATCAGCACCAGATGTCACTAACGTGTATGAGGCAGGATTCAGTCAAATTATAGCAGCAATGTTTCAGCGTCTAGGGTAAAGTGATAAATGCGGTGTTGTGAGTCCTAGTTGTGGCAGTTGGTGTAGAACACAAACAAAGGTTAGTGTGTCACAGGTGTGTGTGTGTGTGTGTTATAATCATAATCGCATCTGTGGAAACTGAGGGAGTTCAGTTTCAAGTTTCCAGGTGCTACAGCTTAAGGGATATCGTGTAGACAACCATCTGCGCCGTGAACGAAAACGTTCACATAATCGCCCGTGTGCTACGCTTGTAACTGGAGGCTTCCACTAGAGGGCAGACCAGAGTAAGGTGTGAGTAACTGCAGTAATTTGGCTCTGACTCCTTCACAACTTTTCCCCATTGTGATGATGTTGATTGCTTGCACTGCCCCCTACCGCTTACGTGTGTACTGCACCCTGTTTATGTGTAGTGTTTATTTTCTTAGGACGTGTACAATCTACGCACCAAGCCGACGCAGGATACGCCGAGCAGCCATGACGTGTTCTCGAATCGCTAACCTAAGGCAAAGGGAACATATTACATTGTAACAAACACACGAGGGCAGAATGGGTAGTGAGCACACACCCCCTAGTGGTAGGTAGTCATTCTAGCACCCGGGAAGCAGTTAGGGGTCAGATTCCTCAGACATCAGTACCACTTAAATGTTGCGGGAGCCTAAAGAAACAAAGCGTAATTGCTTCGCCATTTAAGGTGGAAGTGGAGCTCACTACAAAGACATTAGCTACTACTTGTTTTGCTTGTTCTGAAGCAAATGACCATAATCCACTGAAACTATATTACACTGAGATAATACACAGGTGATTATAGAGTGTAAAGGAGGAAATACTGACATCTGTGGGTTTCTTTGGGCGCTGCGCAGAGTCTCGCAGCTGCTTTACAAGGCGTCATAACCCTCTGTTTGTCTCAGTTTGAAGGGCCATGTCGCCCTCACACTTCACCCCACCCCTCTGTCCCAACTCTGTTTTCCACTCTGCTGTTGCTCTTTTTACTCGGATCATTTCTCTGTTCGGCTCCTGGTTGTCGATGAATTTGTGTTTTCTGTAACTCGTGTCTCGAGGTTGTTCTTTCTTGTTTTCTTAAGTGTGTCTTTGTTTTTCTCATTATTTTCTTTAATTTCTTTGTTTTTATCATTTAGTCTTTGTTTTTTTGTGTCACATTCATTTATTATTATTTATTAGTTCTGTGTTTTGTACAGTACCTTTTTTTTGTTTATTATTATTTCTCTTGGCTCTGGATGTTGTTCTCTTTAACTGTTTCTCTTTGTCTCTCTCAGATCTGTGTGTAGTTCTTTTTAACTGTGTCTCCTTTCTTTCTCCTCAGATTCCCACAAACACAAAGACAAGCATCGAGACAAAGAGCACAAACACAAAGAGCATAAGAAGGACAAGGAAAGGGAGAAATCCAAGCACAGTAACAGGTAAAGAGCTTTCTCCTTTTTTTTTTTTATTTCTCCTCTCTTCTTCTCGTTTGTGTCTTTATCTTTTAGTCAAGGTTTCCCCAGGGGGCTCTCTCTCTCTGTCTCTCTCTCTGTCTCGCTTGCTCACTCTCTCTCATTCTCTTTCTTTCTTTCTGTCTCTCTCTCATTCTTTCTTTCTTTAATTTCCTCCAGCTCACTCTCTCTCACGTGTACTTTTTCTTACTTTCTCTCACCTTCTTTCCTCTCGCCATCTTTCCTCTCTCTTTCTCGTTCTATCTTTTTCTCTCTTTTTTCTTTCTGTGATCTCGCTCTCATACTTTTTTCTTACTTTCCTCTCTCTGTGATCACTCTCTCTTTTTCTCTCTCACTCTTTCTCTCTTTGATTTCTCTTTCTCTCTGTGATCACTCTCTCTCTCACTCTTTCTCTCTCTTTGATCTCTCTTTCTTTCTCTCTCTTTCTCTCTGTGATCACTTTCTTTCTCTTTTTCATCTCTTTCTCTGTGATCACTCTCTCGATTTCTCTCTCTTTCTCTGATCTCTATCATGCGTTATATTCTACTGATTTACATTGAAAGTTTGTAAATCATATTCAGAAATATTCAGGATTTATTGAAGAAATGTGTTCTCCACACGAACCGTGTGTTTTCCTTTAGGTTCACACAGTGCAGATGCCAAATAGTGATCCGGACACTTGTGGATATTATTCCCATTAGTGCCTTCATTATCCACCGGATAAAGTCTCAGGGCCAACAGAGGCCTCTTCATGGAGCAGTTATGATCAGTTCAGTGTTGAATGAGGGAGCAGGAGCCATTGTCTTCTTCGTGTGTCTCACACACTCACACACATGCGCAATACAAGTGCCTCTTAAAGAGACAGTGCGCATTGGTTGGCTGTAACAGGGATATAACAGATTGTGTTTTTTAGTGTGGCACTGATACTGATACCGTATCTGTATCGGCACTGATGCTGGCACTTAAACACAGTATCGATATCGGCTACAGAGAGCACCGATACCACATGCAACTCGCTTTTCCTTAGAGACACAGATAGATGTGGATGTACAGCTTGCAGCGGTTATTGTTCATGCTGCTATTCGTGTAGAGCCACAAAGGGAAAAAAAACGTGAATAAATGTCTTTGGGTCGTGGGTGGGAAAACATAGCACGGTCTCTACATACTGTAGCGGGAGCTGGGGATTAGGAGAATAGCACATAGTTGCAGCTACGTTCCACCTTAAATGGTTCAAAAACAGCGCGCCAGTGTTGCGTCATTTAAGGTGGAATGGAAAATTAGAATTCAGTTGGAATAAAAGCTGTAACAGTGGGTTGTGTGGCGCACACCTGTGCCTGTGTTTACTTTCTGTGCTCTGTTCCCATTGGCTGTTGAAGGGACTCGTTCAGCCTCGAGTTGGTGGAGTGTGTACACTGCGCGACTGCGACCAAATTCGGGTCGAAAAAAATTAAACGTTCGATATGTTGTGACTGCTCTGAAACGCGCTTTTGAGGCTAAAATATTTACAATCGGGTCAAAACACATGCAGCGTAACCCCAGTTTAAGGCGTGCCAAAGAACATTGACTACAATTAAGCAACAACAAAGAAACGCGCTAACACGGGTCAGCAGCAGGCCTTAGAATGTGCATTTCACAGTGGTGACAAACATCTTCATAACAGTGTACAAAGCTGTTCAGTCCGGCTAGACTATGTCTTCCCACTTGTACTTGTTACTGCATTGAAGAAATATTGATTTTTTTCATGGCTTTGAAGCTTTACATTTTTTAATGTGCAGTTAATAAAGCTTATTATATTATTATATATATTAGCGACAAAATATAGCAATGTAAATAACTGGATTTATAGGCATCTGTCTAGTAGTTAAGACAGATAGAGTTGGTATCGGCAGATACTTGAACATGAAATAAGGTACTCTTTGTCTCTCTCTGTCTCCCTTGCTCTCTGTCTCTCTGCCTCTTTCTGTCTCTCTCTCTCTCTCTGTCTCTCTTGCTCTGTCTCTCTCTCTTTGTCTCTCTCTCATTCTGTCTCTGTCTCTCTCTCTTTGTCTGTCTCTCTCTCTCTCTCTCTCTCTCTCTCTCTCTCTCTCTCTGAGAGTTGATTGACAGCTGTAAAGCTCCAAACTGGCTTAAGTTGTCTTTTACATTTCACCAAAGTAAATCCATGAGAGCCTTCCCTAGAGAAACACACACACTCTCCATGTACTGTTCGACACAATACACACACCTCTGTTTGACTTTCACAATTGATACAGGTATTAATTCCATTTAATTATTGTTAATAATCAGATTTAATTGAATAAGTTAAGCGTAAAAATATAAAGGCTGGAAATAAACAAATAAATGAGATTGGATTAAACGTGTAGAAGAACAGAAAGAAATCTTTAAACAAGAATAAAACAAGTGATCAAAAACTTTATAATTGTCCTAATCATCAGGAAGCGTCTGTAGTGAACTAACTCTAAAGTCTTTAACGTTGAATGTGTTTATCGTGATTTATTCCAGTGATCACCACAGAGACTCATCGGAGAAGAAGCACAGGGACAGAGAGAAGGAGAAGCTCAAACACAGAGACGGCAGCACAGAGAGACACAAGGACAAAGAGAAGAGGAGAGAGGAGAAGGTGGTGTTTCCATTTACACACTCCACTTACGGAAAGGAGCAGCCAGTTGTTTTTAACACCAAAATGTAGCAAACACGTTTATTTATGAATAACATTTTACGTTGCTGGGAGTTCACAGTCGGCCACCGATCCAAGGAGCGTTTGAACCTCTTCAAAAGACCACGGCGTCATTTTACGAGCTGCCGTCGTGAGTCGGATAAAAACAAACGTGATCTCTGCTGCAGCTGGAGATTTTACAGATGGAGAGTTGGTGCTGGTCGTCTGCGTTGCGTGGCGTAGAGAGACAGAGCAAAATAATAGTCTGGAGTTGACATGGGATTTATTTAAAGAATCAATTCAGCTTCATAACCTGCAATCAGAGTAAAATATGGTACAAATATGTTCCTGAATTAAAGAAGACGTGATGGAGGCTCAGTGCAGAAAACGACTGAATTGTTTTAAAGGTCCTACATTTTAACATTGACCTATGTCTGTCGATCTGTTGCGTATTTTTCCAGGTCAAATCCCACAGTTCTGATGGCAAGCATAAGAGAGAGAAAGAGAACGGCTTTGCGAGGTACGGCATTGTTTATCTTTTACCAAATATGTTTCCACTCTCGGACTGAATTCCTTCTTAGTGCTGGCGAATGGAACCAGGCGTCTCTGTGTATGCCACACTTTTTATTTCCTCTCCAGCGCCGGCCGTGACCTTCAGCCGTCTGAAGAAGTTTCTGTGGAATGATAATGATGAGAAATAGATCTGGGACAGTGTTTAGCTGTGTCTGTACCTACCCCTCCACCATTAACTGAATTTAAAAATGAGTTTGAGGCCGAAAGCTCATTGCAGAACTATCTTTAGATAATGTCTCAGACCTCGGCAGTGAGTTCGTGACTTTAGTTTTCTGAGAGTGCAGTTCTGACTCGGTCGGTTTGTGTGTGAGTGACTGGGTGAGTGTGTGGTGTTTAGACTGAAATAGGGTTTAACTGGAACTTTTAACACTACATGTATCGCTTTACAGGGGTGTTATATTAACCGTTCATTAAGCTCTATCTCATGGGGGGGGCTTGGGGTTGGGCTTGGGCTTGTGGGGGAGGGTGTAATTGTTCCAGTCCAGTTCTGAAAATACTGGTGTGGGTGGAGCCAAATAATTAAATAAACAAAGAAATCATAGACTGTCTCAGTTGTGTACCACACACTAATAATATACAGTATAAACATTGTGGGAGGAAACCGGAGCACCCGGAAGAAACCCACGCAGACACAGGGAGAACACACCACACTCCTCACAGACAGTCACCCGGAGGAAACCCACGCAGACACAGGGAGAACACACCACACTCCTCACAGACAGTCACCCGGAGGAAACCCACGCAGACACAGGGAGAACACACCACACTCCTCACAGACAGTCACCCGGAGGAAACCCACACAGACACAGGGAGAACACACCACACTCCTCACAGACAGTCACCTGGAGGAAACCCACGCAGACACAGAGAGAACACACCACACTCCTCACAGACAGTCACCCGGAGGAAACCCACACAGACATAGGTAGAACACACCACACTCCTCACAGACAGTCACCCGGAAGAAACCCACGCAGACACAGGGAGAACACACCACACTCCTCACAGACAGTCACCTGGAGGAAACCCACGCAGACACAGAGAGAACACACCACACTCCTCACAGACAGTCACCCGGAGGAAACCCACACAGACACAGAGAGAACACACCACACTCCTCACAGACAGTCACCTGGAGGAAACCCACGCAGACACAGAGAGAACACACCACACTCCTCACAGACAGTCACCCGGAGGAAACCCACGCAGACACAGGGAGAACACACCACACTCCTCACAGACAGTCACCCGGAAGAAACCCACGCAGACACAGGGAGAACACACCACACTCCTCACAGACAGTCACCCGGAAGAAACCCACGCAGACACAGGGAGAACACACCACACTCCTCACAGACAGTCACCCGGAGGAAACCCACACAGACACAGGGAGAACACACCACACTCCTCACAGACAGTCACCCGGAGGAAACCCACACAGACACAGGGAGAACACACCAGAGCAGTGTATGTTGGAAAATAAAGCCATTTCTGTTAGTTATAAGCTTGAAGTGCCTCTCTCTAACATTTAGTTCAGTAGTATTAGTTTTATTTATACTGCTATATATTGTATAATTCAAATGGCTTGTTTATCTCGTACTTTTATGTGACAATTTTGAAAGGTAATTCAAGTGTGTGCCTTTTCTCCTCAGCCCTCATCACATTAAAACGGAAGAAGACAACGGCTACTGCTATTCCCCCAAACAGGACAAGGCCCTGAAGAGAGAGAGGGATGAGGATGAGTAAGTGATCAGTTGTCTTCTAGTCTGAAGCTATTTATTGCATTACTGCTGGGGTTTTATCTTGAGGGTCAGGATCTACTGGGTGGTCTCGGCGTGTACGTATTTGTGTCTGAGATGTGTTTCCTTCACTCTGCAGCTCTGAGTACAAACCCAAGAAAATTAAGGTGGAAAATGATAAGAAGGTGAAGAAACGGAGGAAGGAGGAAGACTATGACGACTATGAGGAATATGAAGAGGTGATGACACACTTCTCCCTTTCTCCATCAGCTTTTATCACTTTCTTTGCTCAATTCCCCTGTTTCTTCTCCGTTTTCCCTCACTCTTTTCTCGTCTCCTCTTTGTGGTAAATGCAGGACGTGAAGCCGAAAAAAAAGCTGAAAGAAAAGAAGGAGGATCCAGCTGCAGGAAAAAAGAAAGCCAAGAAAGAGCCGGAGGAGAAATGGAAATGGTGAGGAGCAGTTCACAGCGGGGGGAAGAAAGGAGAGAAAAGAGAGCGTGGAAACGGAGCAGAAATCTCACCGGACGTCTCAGTTACTCTCTGCCTTTCTTCCTCTCTTTCATACTTTTTCTCTCTCTTTCCTCCTCTCTCTCTCTCTCAATCTGTCTCTTTCTCTTTGTCTGTCTCCTATTCTATCATTCTTCGTTGCCCCTATCTCTCCCTCTCGTTCTCTCGCTGTCGGTCTGTCTTCTCTGTTTCTTCTTGACTCTCTCTCTCTGGTTCTGTATTAATCTCTTTGTTTCCTTTTCTCTCACTCCTTATCTGTGGTCTCTCTCTTTTTCTCTCTCTCTCTCTCTCTCCATAATGTCTCTCTCTCTCTCTGGTTCTGTATTAATCTCTTTGTTTCCTTTTCTCTCACTCCTTATCTGTGGTCTCTCTCTTTTTCTCTCTCTCTCTCTCTCTCTGGTTCTGTATTAATCTCTTTGTTTCCTTTTCTCTCTTACCCCTTATCTCTGGTCTCTCTCTCTCTCCCTCCCTCCATAATGTCTGTCTGTCTCTCTCTCTCTCTCTCTCTCACGTCATAATGTGTGTCTCTCTCTCTGTTTCCTTTTCTCTCTTATCCCTTATCTCTGGTCTCTCTCGCTCTCTCTATAATGTTTCTCTCTCTCTCTCTCTTTCACTCTCTTCATAATGTCTCTCTCTCTCACTCTCTTCATGTCTCTCTCTCTCTCTCTTTCACTCCATGTCTCTCTCTCTTTCACTCTCTTCATAATGTCTCTCTCTCTCTCTCTCTCAGGTGGGAGGAGGAGAGATACACAGATGGCAGTAAGTGGAGGTTTCTGGAGCATAAAGGACCAGTGTTTGCTCCGCCTTATGAACCCCTCCCCGAACACGTCAGGTTTTATTACGACGGTGAGTGAGATCACAGCCTGAGTTTCGTAACGATCAGTTTTCTCCTCTCTCTGATTGTACTTTGTCTGTCCTCAAAACCAAAATGAAACAAAGAAGCGCAGCCTGTATTTCTGACTGAAATTGGCGGCAGTGCTCGTTTTGACGCCTCTCATCTTGAGCCAGTCACAATATTTGATCACTCATTGACTCCTGAGGGTTAACCCTTTAGTGTCATTGTGTATTTATTTCTTGTTGTTGGGGATCCGCTGGTCTGCGTGTGCTACCACAGATCCAGGGTCTCCATTTTCCCTCGCCAGGGCAGTCTTGATTTATCGACATGTTCGAGCATCGCAGCCTGTGATTGTAGAACTATAAAAGTGCACGTGGACAGTGAGATACCGTGTAATTGACTGTACTTTTACAGAGCAGTGCTCCTGTCCTCTTTCCGTAGGGAAACTTATGAAGCTGTGTCCCGGAGCAGAGGAGGTGGCGACGTTCTTCGCCAAGATGCTGGATCACGAGTACACGACCAAAGAGATCTTCAGGAAAAACTTCTTCAAAGACTGGAGGAAGGTAACGGCATCAAAACCACGTATCTCCCCGTTCTCCCGGCGCTGTCTGAGTGTCCGTGTTAAAGTCAACAACTGATCTCACGTGAAATATTAGAGCAGAGTCATTTATTCACAGTAATGATGAAATAATCTGATGTGGATCTAGTTTAGTTTTTGCTGAAACACAGATACACAGCGGCAGTGCTGTAGGAGAACACACTGCAGGGCTGTGGTCACACGGAGGCGGATGTGGCTCGTTGGAATCCAGTAAAAGAAATCTGCGTTTGTCCATTTTACACATGAAGCATTTGGACATGCTTCCAATAAAGATATGTTCACATTTCTGAGCTGTACTGGGTGTAAATGGTGTTATCTGTGGTTTATTTTTACTGTTACCTTCAGAGAAATAGTCTTCTCCTGCTCCTGGAAAGTTCTCTTTTCCCGGCGATGATTTCTCTTTGCTCTTTGTTTTTCTCTTTTACTCTTTTCCCATTTTCACGTTCAGGGGTTAGACAATAAAAGTGAAACACCTGTCATTGTAGTGTGGGAGGTTTCATGGCTAAACTGGAGCAGCCTGGTGGACAATCTTCATTAACTCCACACTGCACCAGTAAGACCATGTGCATCCAATGGTTCAAACATTGTGTCCTGAAGGCGGTGCCGTGTCTCAGGACGACAACGCACCAACACACACAGCGAGACTGGTGAAAGACTGGTTTGATGAACATGAAAGTGAAGTTGAACATCTCCCATGGCCTGCACAGTCACCAGATCTAAATATTATTGAGCCACTTTGGGGTGTTGTGGAGGAGCGAGTCAGGAAACGTTTTCCTCCACCAGCATCACGTAGAGACCTGGCCACTATCCTGCAAGAAGAATGGCTTCAAATCCCTCTGACCACTGTGCAGGACTTGTGTATGTCATTCCCAAGACGAACTGACGCTGTATTGGCCTCGAAAGGAGGCCCTACACCACACTGATAAATTACTGTGGTCTAAAACCAGGTGTTTCACTTTCATTGTCCAACCCCTGGATATATGAGTATTATTAATTGATATTTATTATTAGTTTTACATCCTTTATTATAAAATGCTGTTTAGGGAACAGTGACTGTTTGTCAGCCATTTTGTACCATATTCGAAAGTTGCTTGAAGAGAACACGCTGAGTTTTTCTCGGGAAACCGAGTCGTTTATTTGATTCCATGCGTTTGTGTCTGTAACCCCCCCCCCCAGGAAATGACCTCAGAGGAGAAGTCGAAAATCACTGACCTGAACAAGTGTGACTTTGGGGAGATGAACGAATATTTCAAAGCTCAGTCCGAGGCTCGTAAACAGATGACGAAAGAAGAGAAACAGGTGAGTTTAGCTTTAGGGTCTTTGTGGGGTTCGCCATTCACAATCAAATATTGTACTTTCTTTGGCTGAAAAACGACTAAAACTGTGACCAATAAGAACAGGCTATAGACTTCCTGCTTGGGGCTGGGTGTAAAAAGAAAACCTCACAATCCCAGATGAGACACTGTCTAAAAGTTCACAAGGCCTTCCTCAGTGGGGCAGGGCTGGAGGGAGGTATGTTGTATGGATTAGGGAAGGGGAACTGAGGGACCTGGGAACGGAGAGCAGGGGTGGACGTCTTGAAGGAACAGGCCCCTGGTAGTGAAGGATGCTTCTCTCTCTGTGGCTCCAGGAAGGTTTTGGGAGGGAGAGGGTCTACTACCTCGTCAGTTTTGTGTGGTTAAAACGAGCCGTTCTCCGCTTCTGACGTCAAGTGCAGAGACTTTAGAATGGCCCCGCCCCCTCGTCTGAGTGTGTCCAATCACAGCGCTGGACCCACCTGTGTTTATGTGAGAGCGCAAAGACACAACGACTGTGGAGAAGGTAGAGCACTGAGTAAAAACAGAGAAGAAAGAGAACAGAGCGAAAACGGCTAAAAACCAGAGCTTCTGCTACTCGCTCCTCACTGCTGTGCGCTCGGAGTCGGGGTGAACAGCGAGCGGCTCATTATCATTTAAAGGAACAGGTGCTGAAAGCGGGCGTTCTGAACAGGGCTGTTTACACAGGGGCAGAACACTGCTGTGGGGTTTGGTCCTTGTGGTGTTTTGACCAAAGCAGGTCACATATTTCATTAAGAACCGGAGCTGTGTTCCACTGTGGAAAGGGGGGGGGGTACGTCCTTTTTAATAAGACACATCTCTATCCTTTTTCACAGAAAATCAAAGAGGAGAACGAGCGGATCGTCCAGGAGTACGGCTTCTGTGTGATGGATAACCACAAGGAACGGATCGGAAACTTCCGCATCGAGCCCCCCGGATTGTTCCGGGGCAGAGGAGACCACCCGAAGATGGGAATGCTGAAGAGGCGCATTCGACCGCAGGACATCATCATCAACTGCAGCAAGTGAGGACAGAGGGAGGGAGTGGAATAGAGAGAGGGAGCAACAGTGGGAAGAAAGGGTGAACTAAGAAGGGAGTGAAGGGAAGGAGTGAAATAGAAAGGGAAATGGAGCGCAAGAGAATGTTTAGAGGAGTGAACATGGAAGGTAGGGAAAGAGGGAACAAGTGAGTGAAGGGATGGAGAGAGGGAGCAGAGGTTGTGAATGTGTTGGAAGCAGTTGGAGAAGCTTCAGTCTGTACCTACAGACGTGAGCCTGTAGGGGGCGCTCTGACTCTGAAGAATTATAGCTGGAGCTGAAGAGCGTGTGGACATTGGACTGAACAGTGTGGAGATATCAGCACAAACAGCTGTGTGTGTGTGTGTGTGTGCCTTGATTTGACCCACGTGTGGAGTTGTTTATGTCATGATTGTTGTGAGTGCAGTGTGTCAGAAGACCATTTCCCCTGTGTGTGTGTGTGTGTGTGTGTGTGTGCATGCGTGCATGTGATGTTTTGAGGAGGAGCAGCTGTGTGTCTTTGTTCTGGAGCTGTAGGAAGAAAACAGCCTTCAATCTCTCTCTCTCTCTCTCTCTCTCTCTCACACACACACACACACACAGGAAATGGTCTTCTGACACAGAGACCCTGCACTCACAACAATCACGGCATAAACAACTCCACACGTGGGTCACATCGTGCACACACACACACACACGCAAAACATCCCCAAAGACCTGGCAGGTGTTTTACTCTCTATTTAAGGCAGATAGCTTTAAGCCGAGGGTGGAGGAGGTGGAGGATTGTCCCTCGTCCCGTTTCCTGTTGGACAGACCCAGCTTTGGGCTTAAGTTATCTGGCTAACTGCAAATTAATGCAATCCTGATTTTCTCAGTGTTGTGACAATTCTGTAAACATTAGATTTCTCCTTATTTCAAAGTCTGTTACATTTTCAATTTCTCTGTTTAAATTCCCCTTTTTAACTTTCTCTTCCTTTCTATCCTTCTCTCTGTCGCTCTCCCTCTCTGTCCCTTGTTTTTTTTCTCTCTCTCTCTCCTTGTAATTCTTACTCTCCCTTCCTCTTTCTCTCATCCCTTTTTTCTTTTTCTTGTTGTTTCTCTCTCTGATTCTGTATTAATCTCTTTGTTTCCTTTTCTCTTTTACCCCTTATCTCTGGTCTCTCTCTCTCTCTCTCTCTGTCTGTAGAGACTCGAAGCAACCTAAACCTCCACCTGGCACCCACTGGAAGGAAGTTCGTCATGATAACAAGGTCACGTGGTTGGCGTCGTGGACGGAGAACATCCAGGGCTCCATTAAATACATCATGCTGAACCCCAGCTCCAGGATCAAGGTGAGGACCAATCAGTTCGACTCACTCTAATTCTCCATATGTCTTACACATACAAGGAATCAGTCTGGGCCAAGAAACAAGTCATACCTGTGTGTGTGTGTGTGTGTGTTTTACAGGGAGAGAAGGACTGGCAGAAATACGAGACAGCGCGGAGACTAAAGAAGTGTGTGGAGAGAATCAGAGCTCAGTACAGAGATGACTGGAAGAGTAAAGAGATGAGGATCAGACAGAGAGCTGTTGCATTGTACTTCATCGATAAGGTAATCACACACACAAAAAAGTTCTGCTTCTTAATGAAACGTCTGTGACCTGCTTTGGTCAAAACACCACAAGGATCAAACCCCGCAGCAGTGTTCTCCCCCTGTGTAAACAGCCCCTGTTCAGAACGCCCGCTTTCAGCACCTGTTCCTTTAAATGATAATGAGCCGCTCTCTGTTCACCCCGACCCCGAGCGCACAGCAGTGAGGAGCGAGGAGCAGAAGCTCTGGTTTTTAGCCGTTTTCGCTCTGTTCTCTTTCTTCTCCGTTTTTACTCAGTGCTCTTATTTCTTCACGTCAATTGTAATATTTTTGTTCTTTGCTCAGTTTGGATGTCTTGAGGGTTCACGTTCATAAATGTATGTGAACTGTATCTGTCTGTAACATGAACTAATCTCTCTCTGAAAGCAGATGCATTAGAAGCTTGAGGACATCAAATTTAATCACATTTATGAGTTGATAAATGGGGCTTGTGAACCCCTGACATTCATGTCGCATACGGACCACTTGTGAAAGTGACTCAAACCTGATTTAAAAACAAAAAGATTTGACATGTTCACACAGCCCTGAATAAATCAGATTGGAGTCCCTTCAGCCCGGGAGCGTGAACATAGCCTTGGTTTTGCTCGGTTTTACCGTGTCTTTTGCGCTCTCACACAAAGGCGGCTCGGACGCTGTGACAGGAGAGGCTCAGATGTCCCTGTTAATACCATGTTGTTAAATGTCTCTCTTCCATATCTTCCCCCATCCCCCCTCTCTCCCCCTCCCTCTCCCCACTCTCCCCTCTGTAGCTGGCTCTGAGAGCGGGGAATGAAAAGGAGGAGGGAGAGACGGCTGACACTGTGGGGTGCTGTTCTCTGCGAGTGGAGCACATTAAGCTCTTCCCTGAACTGGACGGTCAGGACTACGTGGTGGAGTTCGACTTCCTCGGAAAAGACTCCATCCGCTACTACAACAAGATCCCTGTGGAGAAGAGGGTGAGAGAGAGAGAGAGAGAGAGAGAGAGAGAGAGAGAGAGAGAGAGAGAGAGAGATAGTGAGAGAGAGGGGGGGGGGGAAGAGGGAGAGAGAGAGAGTGAGAGAGAGATAGAGAGAGGGGGGGGGGGGAGAGGGAGAGAGAGATAGAGAGAGAGAGGGGGGGGAAGAGGGAGAGAGAGAGAGAGAGAGAACCGATCTGTGGTGCAGAGGAACTTCATTCAAATCCTCACAGCTGTGTCCAGAAGCATAGAGCTGTTACAGCAGCAAAGGAGGAAAATCTTCTGCACAAAAAGAGAAAAAACTACAATAATATGTTGGATGAGCAGTGTGTTTGTAAACTTTTGACCATATGTTGTATATTATATTTGTGTGTGTGTGTGTGTAAAAAGAGGATGTTTGTACAGACAGGTGATCCAGGCCTGTAAGGTTTCCTTCAGCTTTGTCTTAAGGGATCTCTGTTTCCTGCCTTTGCTGGCACTGACACACACACACACACACACACACACACACACACACACACATTATGCTCTGCAAGAGTCAGAGACCACCTATCTTTTATTTAAAGGAACACTGCATGATATTTTACCTTCACATTACAGCTTCAAAATCAGCTGTAACAGGGAGAACAGAGCCTCTGTCGTAGCTGCTCTAGGCTCAGCACTGCACCACTTTTAACCTCATCTTTGTGCTCTCACATAAACGCGGGTCCAGCGCTGTGATTGGACAGACTCAGATGAGGGGGCGGGGCCATTCTAAAGCCACTGCACTTGACGTCAGAACTCCTCGTTTTATCCCGTGTTTTCAGACTTGGTCAGATCACAGAGAACTGACGGGGGTCTTGTTTCACAGTGTGTGGGTTGGTGGGCTCCAGATCCACCCTCATGGTTTGCCCCCTTTGACGGGAAATGAAAAAAGATAGGGGGGGGTCTCTGACTTTTGCATGGCTTCATGAACAATAGTGCTATCTGTGTGGTTACGAGAACACACACACACACACACACACACACACACACACACACAGCTTTCCTCTCTGACACCTGGTGTGGGAGTATGAGTCAGGAAGGATACACCTGGCTCTGGAATGCCTGAAGCAGCTTAGAGACTTTAGCACTGCTGACGTTACTAACCCTAAAGGAAAAGGTCATTACATTCAATGACAAAATAAAACGTACTCACGTAAAAATATACGTATTATAGAAAATAAATAGGTACCTGAGATGTTATTAATCCCAGTAGAAACTGCAGCAACTGCCTGAGAGTTCTGCAAAACCGTTTCTAAATATAATTCTCACACCGAGAGCTCAATCTCTATTTTAAATGAGCCCTGGTCAAGACGGCATCACACAGCAGCCGACAGGATACTTACAAAAAACCGATAACCCCCACAATCAGTACCACGTGTGATGGGCGTACCACTGGGTCGCTTGTGCTACGGCCGATCCAGCCCCGCTTCACACACTGCAGAACCTGAACACACAATCCCAAGGCACCACCCCTAACTCAACGGAATTGATGTGTGAACCTGGTTTGCTTTGGAACTGGGAGCCTGTTCACGTCCTTCCTCTTGTGAATGAGGTGGTGGTGTCTCTGGGTGCCAGGCACTCCCTCGCTTAAGGGCAAGGCCACCCTCTGCCTCCAGTTTGGAAGGTTGTGACTTTCAGGAGTTCCTCTAAATCCATGTGGTCCCCTGTGACACCACAGTTTTCAATCAATATCAAGAGAAGACATGATGCTGCAGCTCTTAAAACTGGTGATTTGCAGCGTCTCTGCAGCTGATCCCAGGCTGAGACGTCGTTGTGACTAAAAGCTGGAACATCAGATAGAATTTAACTGTTAGAGCACAGATATACGGAGTCTTACTTGTATTTTACAGGCAAAAATAACCCGATGTTTACAAGTCAGTCATTTGTAACAGCGCTGATAGCAATGAGCGGGAAATAACTGATGCTTTTGTTCTGTTTCAGGTGTTTAAAAACCTCCAACTGTTTCTGGAGAATAAGCAGCCGGAGGATGACCTGTTTGACCGCCTCAATGTAAGTTTATGTTTTATTCAGTGTATGTACTGTATATGCCCATGTAACGTTCACGGTCGCCCTGGCCTCATTAGAGCAGGTGTCTGTCCCTCTCTGCTCCCCCCAGGCGTTCCCAGACCAGACAGGAGATATAATCCCTCTCCCACACACTTTCACATTTCACCTTTAACCACTCTGGCAAATCCCACCCGCTTCAGGTGCCTTCCCTCTGCGTAGACACCCCCTCCCTGTTTCTTGGTCTAAGAGTTCAGTCACTGTCTGTGAGGAGGTGTGCGCCCAGCATTCTGGGTAATGTCTGGATAGAATCTGGAAGTGGGGAAATAGAACATAGTCTCTTGTTTAGATTAAGGAAATATCTCCAAAAGGTTGTTAAGAACGCTATTTATTTCAATTTAAATTAATACGCGTCTCTCTTTCTACGTCTCTCACTCAACCCCGCCCCCACATACAGACGTCCATTCTGAATAAACATCTCCAGGAGCTGATGGACGGACTGACAGCCAAAGTGTTCCGCACCTACAACGCCTCCATTACCTTACAACAGCAGCTTAAAGAACTGACCACCCGTGAGTCTCTCTCTCTCTCTTCCCCTCTCTTCCTCTCTGTCCCTCTCTCTCTCTCTCGCTTCCTCCCTCTCTTTCTGTCTCTCTTTCTCTTCCTCTCTTTCTCTTCCCCTCTCTTTCTTTCTTCCTCTCTCTCTCTCCTCTCTTCCTCTCTCGTTTCCTCCCTCTCTTTCTGTCTCTCTTTCTCTTCCTCTCTTCCTCTCTCTGTCTCTCCTCTCTCTCCCTCTCTCGCTTCCTCCCTCTTTCTGTCTCTCTTTCTCTTCCTCTCTTTCTCTTCCTCTCTTTCTCTTCCCCTCTCTTTCTTTCTTCCTCTCTCTCTGTCTCTCCTCTCTCTTCCTCTCTCTCTCCCTCTCTCGTTTCCTCCCTCTCTTTCTGTCTCTCTTTCTCTTCCTCTCTCTCTCTCTCCCCCTCCCTCTCTCTTCCTCACTTTTTCATTCATTGTTTCCATTCAAAGTAGGTTTACAGTACAAAGTATAATAATATTCTTTCTCTCTCTCTTCCTCTCTCTCTCCGTCTCTCTCTTGATTTCTCTTTCTCTCTCTTCCTCTCTCTCTTCCTCTTGCTCTCTCCCCCTTCCTCTCTTCCTCTCTCTCTCTCTCCCTCTCCCCCTCCCTCTCTGTTCCTCACTTTTTCATTCATTGTTTCCATTCAAAGTAGGATTACAGTACAAAGTATAATATTCTCTCTCTCTCTCTCTCTCTCTCTCTCCAGCTGATGAAAATGTTCCAGCCAAGATCCTCTCCTATAACCGAGCGAATCGAGCAGTTGCTATTCTATGTAACCACCAGAGGGCGCCCCCTAAGACCTTTGAGAAATCCATGCAGAACCTGCAGACCAAAGTAACTGACCACACCTCCACTGTTACGCTTTAAACAGGACTTTGCTTTCACCACTAGAGCCTCCTTCAGTCTGGCAACTGCCTAAATATTAAAAAGCAGTAATAGATTAAATGTTTATCGCCCTGTTCATACACTAACACATGCCTTAGAGCACAAACGTGAAGGAGGAGAAATACAAACTAAGTGTAAATGTCTAAATCTAAAAATGACTGAGAATAATTACCATTGCAGTGTGTATTTGTTGGAATGTGATTCAGTGGTACGTGGTACAGATCCAGACACGCTGCCTGTTCCCTGCTGATGAATGCTTGTGTCTTTCGCTTCCTGCAGATTGACGCGAAAAAACAGCAGCTCTCCGCGGCCAAGAGGGAGCTGAAATCAGCCAAAGCAGACGCCAAGACCCTCCACGATGAAAAGAGCAAAAAGTGAGACACTGATTTAAAACTGATTTGTTCATCAATCCCCAAAGTAATAAATAAAGATAAAGGTATGAGTTCACATTGATTCACATGTTAAATAAAGAAAGCCAGTAAAATCAACTTGAGGTGAACTTTAATGTTAGTTTATTTAATCCCTGATTTTGATACCAGTATTTGTTGTGTGTTTCCCTAGAGGTTTGAATTAAACTCAATACGTAGTCATTAAAACAGTACAGTACAGTACCCACTATAATGAGTATCGGTACTTTAAGGAGTGTTTAAAAACAAGAGCGGTGTTTCCAACGAGTGCCACAGGGGGGCAGTCTGCGCCTGCAGCTCTTCTTCTTCTCTCCCTCCTTTAATGAAGTTGCCGCTAGTTTTAGCGACATTTCAGACCTTCTACTGCGTTATATAAAAAACGAAATACTGGAGTAGCACCAGTGACAAACTGTACAAACGCTACTTTTTATAGAAGAGAACCGGCGGTAGCACGATTCTTTAGAACACCAGGACTGACCGGGGGAGATGTAGCTCCCTCGACGCGGCTCGTCTGCTCCAGAGACGGAGCAGCACAGTCGTTCCGCTCGGCAGCTCACACAGATCAGAATGAGCTGCCAATGTGCAAAACATTTGCTTCCATTTATGTTGAGTTTATTCCTTTTTCTGAACTGAGATCACTGAATTGAACGAGGCATTCAGCTTTATTCAAACAGTAAAGACGTCTTATGAATGTACGACATGAGACGTGTGATGTGTGGCGTCACATTTAACAATTGAATTCTCAGCTTGTAGAGAAAGTATATTACTTTTCCTGATGTTATAGGTTTTTGCGATGATATCGCTGCAGTATCGGTATCGAGATATTTAGACAGGTATCGTATCGAAGGTCTTAATTATGGTATCGTGACAACACTAACCGCAATATATATTACAGTGGTTTTATCGCCTGGGCCTGTTTACAGTTAATCTTTTACATAACAGTGCTTACATTTTTAAGATATCTCTATATTAGTAGAGTCACTGCTGGTGTTTGCTGGCTTTGTAAAATTCTGTGCTTGTTCTCAGGGCTGTGGAGGCTAAAAAGAAGGCGGTGGCGAGGCTCTCAGAGCAGCTGATGAAGCTGGAGGTCCAGGCCACTGACAGAGAAGAGAACAAACAGATCGCTCTGGGCACATCCAAGCTCAACTACCTGGACCCTCGCATCTCCGTCGCCTGGTAGGGGACACAGCTTTATTGGGCAGGAGTTTTGAAAGAGAAGGGTTTTATTCATGGAAATCTAGAGTATTGAGTATGGCATTGAGTGCTGTATGTGGACACACATTTTAATTAGAGAATTCAGCTATTTGAAGGTCCATGAAATGAAATGTGGTGCTCAGGGTGCTCCTAAGGTCACCACGCTCAATGCCAGGGGTGGTCTGGAAGGCTAGAAAGACCCCTAACAGAGTGGAAATATTTTCTCTGCGGTGCTCTGGAGTGATGGAGCTCCATTTAGTACCTTAGGATTAGTTGGATTGGAGTTTGTGATCCAGAAATAATCCCCAACATCAGCCCTGACCCTCAGGAAAGCTGTGGTCACAGACAGTCACCCAGAGGAAACCCACGCAGACACAGAGAGAACACACCACACTCCTCACAGACAATCACCCGGAGGAAACCCACACAGACACAGAGAGAACACACCACACTCCTCACAGACAGTCACCCGGAGGAAACCTACACAGACACAGAGAGAACACACCACACTCCTCACAGACGACACAGAGAGAACACACCACACTCCTCACAGACAATCACCCGGAGGAAACCCACACAGACACAGAGAGAACACACCACACTCCTCACAGACAATCACCCGGAGGAAACCCACACAGACACAGAGAGAACACACCACACTCCTCACAGACGACACAGAGAGAACACACCACACTCCTCACAGACAATCACCCGGAGGAAACCCACACAGACACAGAGAGAACACACCACACTCCTCACAGACAATCACCCGGAGGAAACCCACACAGACACAGAGAGAACACACCACACTCCTCACAGACGACACAGAGAGAACACACCACACTCCTCACAGACAGTCACCCGGAGGAAACCCACGCAGACACAGGGAGAACACACCACACCCCTCACAGACAGTCACCCGGAGGAAACCCACGCAGACACAGGGAGAACACACCACACTCCTCACAGACAGTCACCCGGAGGAAACCCACGCAGACACAGGGAGAACACACCACACTCCTCACAGACAGTCACCTGGAGGAAACCCACGCAGACACAGGGAGAACACACCACACTCCTCACAGACAGTCACCCGGAGCGGGAATCGAACCCACAACCTCCAGGACCCTGGAGCTGTGTGACTGCGACACTAACCAGCTGCGCCACCGTGCCACGGAATTCCCATTCATTCTAATGGAATTACCACTGATGAGTGATTTCTTAGAAATAACTGCAGTAATGCTACTGATATAAAGATAACATAAGACAACTGCATAATAATGTGATTATATCCCTCTGTAGAGCAATGAATTTAAGCAAAAACGTAGCTATTAAAAATATTGAGACATTGGAATTTTAATTTTATAACATGCTGAAATATACTGGATGAACCACAGATGAAAATAAAACGACAGTTTTGAAGCAAAGCGACATAAAGTCCAGAGAAAACCAGGGAACAGGGCAGAGCGAGCGGCTTAAACATCCGTGACATTTTCTAAACACGCGCGCGATACTGAGGTCAACAAAAACGATTGAGGAAATGTCCGTATATTGTACGATAAATCGATAATGTATTTATTGGGACAGACCTAGATGTCAATGGCCTCAACCAGTATTTAACTCCTTACTGCCGTGTACCCGTGAACAGACAGATAAACTAGTGCCTGTACAGTGTAGAGTGTATTTAAGGTAGTAGATAAGATGCTGTTTACAGCAGTGTCAGTGAGTGTTTTCCTGTATCGTACATATCTCCCTTTTCCTCTCCACAACATCAACAAATGTGCACTGTACGAGGATCCTCTGGATGGGCCGCGGCGGACGAGCTCCTGAGAGGGAAAGTCCTGCTCATCTGTGGGAAATCGGCGTAACGTGGTGTTTAGCAGCTGCAAGGAAAGAGGAGGGTGGGGCTCAGTCAGGGGGAGAGTGCAGGAACAATGGGGGTTGTTTTTTGTGCCAGAGAGTACTCCGTCCCGCCAGCTTTCGCCTCTGGAGGGAAACACGAAGGAGGAAAAGCCAGGAACTGTGTCTCAGCGCGGGCCGCTTGCCTGTGCATAAGTTTGGGTGCGCTCGGTCAAACGCCTCTAATAAAATTAGGGGCGAACATAAGCCAACACTTTTTCGAGGGAGAACGCCGCTCTGTGCTTTAGGATACACGGTGTTATGGCACGTTTTATATTTCATTTATCGTTCCCACGATGTTAAATCCCTACAGGAGGAAACACTGAAGTCCGTTCCCTGTGGAGGAGGGTGAATTTGACATGGCCTTGTTCATACCTCGACGTAGGATTGTGTACAGGACAGTGTTTTTACACCGCGGCCCGTCCACCTCTGTCTATTTTGGGAGAAAATCCTCACTATTACACACACAATGGCAGCAGGAACTGCCCCCAGAGCAGCTCAGCCTCTTACTGGGAGGGCCCTTTGTTTTGGAAAGGCATGGGAGAATTTCCCTCTGAACTTTCCCCACACTAGCGAGTGTGTGTGAGTGTGTTTGTCTTTGTGTAAGTGTCTGTTTTTGTACGGTTTCAGATACGAGATACACGGTTCTGTTCGGCCAGCAACAATATACACTTTATAGCTAGACGTTCACACAAACTCTCACCCACTGCTAGAACAACAGTTTTCTCTGCCGAGGGGGGGGCTTCGGAGTCCTCCAGTCGACACTTGGCATTGGGCGTGGACCTTAGGCTCATGTGTGGTCCCATTTTTATTGGTCAGTGTTTTTCTATGAGCATGATAAAGGCCGTGTATGTGATCGAACACCTGTGTAATGTCACTGTCATCTCCAAAAAAGTAACTTTGCGGGCGACAGAGAAAACCTTTGTTAATTTTTAATGGAAGTCAATGTAAAAGTATTTAATTCAGAGTCATTTTGGAGCATTTCGATAGGTCCTTTCATCACGGAATGGGCAGCGACGATGAGAGACATCAGTAGCTCTGCGTTGTACAAAAACAAGAAAATATGCATGTTCAAAAGTATGATAACAGTAGGCTAGCATCCAGCAATAACTCTTTCTCTCTCTACAGGTGTAAAAAATGGGGAATACCTGTGGAAAAAATCTACAACAAAACCCAACGGGAGAAGTTCGCCTGGGCCATCGACATGGCAGACCAAGACTTTGAGTTTTAGAGCTGTCTGTTCTGTCAGCCTTTGTGTTTTTCCTTTGCTAAATGAATCAACGTTAAGATTTAGCTTTTAATGAATTAACCATGTGCGCCATATGACTTGGGGTGCGGGTGGGGGTGGGGAGGGGTAGAGGGTAAGGAAGAGGGAGGAGGGTGCAAAGGTGTAAGTCTGAGGAAAGAAACGAGACATTCCCCAGCGAACGACAAGCTTCCCACAGCAACTAAAAACAGTCCAGCAGCAGCTTCAAGAAATCAGACCAGTCCCCAGCATTGAACCCTGCAGTACGCCACCCACTCCACACAGCATTGCTTTGGGTTTAGTGTCTTAGTGAGGTTGTAGCCATCGGATTTATTGCTGAATTCTATATTTTAATAGAGAAAACAATAAATCAAAGATTCCTTTAAGGTCTGCGCCCACACACCTGAGCTACGGAAAGCCATTTGTGGAAGAAGTGTGTGAGATTTCTCAGTGTGTGAGTTTCAGCTCCAGGCAGTACGACAGGAGACGCGGAAATGCAACCGAATGTGAATATGCTACATACTCTTCGTGTTGACTCTCCTTTTGTTTTTTATTTTGCGGTTTCTATCAGGGATGTACATTTCATTTTCGAGTCTATGTGGGAAGACATCCTCCATCGTTCAGAAGAGAAGTACAGATCACTGACGTTGTAGAGAATTGTTCATCGTGTGTAGATGTTTATGACTTTTTGTATTGTCCTCATGTATTATGTTCTGTCTTTTCTAGAGTACAGTACGACACTTCCATTTTTACTTTGTACTTGAATTGTGTCTGGATACGATGCACTGTCCCTCTTTGGACGTGGAGGACCCACTTTCTTCTCGTGATTTCAGTACGTGGGGTGTGGTTTTTGCCAAATGAGAGAAGACGACGACGTAGAAACTCGTAAAATTAGGGTCCGAACCTCTTTGTAACGCTGTAAAGAAACAGGAGCAAAATGTCTTTGATGAAATTAACTTTATAATGTGAACTCCTCTATAAGAGTCTACACTTATTTATAGATTTTAGAAAATGTGCTACTTTAGGATGCTAATTTTTGGCCTTTTTACCATTTCGTCAGCTTTTAGCCTTAGAATACACTCGTGTTTTTATTTTATATCACTATGGCTTCATTTTAATGATATCGAATTATGCCACTTGTCTTACTCTGCCCCTGCTCATCACTCAGCATTCTCCTCATGCTTTTGTTTATATTTTCTGTTTATAAAATTGAAATCATAAAATTTGTATTGCAATATTCTCCCTGGTGTTGAGGTTTTTCTTGAGAAGGAACGCTTTTCAGTAATGTCTTATTCTGTCACTGATAAATGTACCCACTGAGCTCTAAAAGACACAGCTAGTGTCCGGTTCCTATATTAAAAGGTTGATACCACACTGACGTGAAGAGCGTAATTTAAATTTTCAGTTTAATTCTATTAAAAGGGAAATTTACATTTCTATCATTCATACATTTATCTTTTGGAAGTGATTAGGGCCATCACCCAGTCACGGTCTCTCTCACACACAGTTTCACACACTCACACTCCTGTGAACAGTGTCACACAGTCACTCTGCGTACTAATGTGTGTTTGGACTGTGGGAGGAAACCCACACAGACACAGGGAGAACACACCATACTCCTCACAGTCACCCGAAGGAAACCCACACAGACACAGGGAGAACACTCCTCACAGATAGTCACCCGGAGGAAACCCACGCAGACACGGAGAACATACCACACTCCTCACAGACAGTCACCCGGAGGAAACCCACGCAGACACAGAGAGAACACACCACACTCCTCACAGACAGTCACCAGGAGGAAACCCATGCAGACACAGGGAGAACACACCACACTCCTCACAGACAGTCACCAGGAGGAAACCCATGCAGACACAGGGAGAACACACCACACTCCTCACAGACAGTCACCCGGAGGAAACCCACGCAGACACAGAGAGAACACACCACACTTCTCACAGAAAGTCACCCGGAGGAAACCCACGCAGACACAGAGAGAACACACCACACTCCTCACAATGACCTGAGGCAAGAACTGAACCCAGAACCCCACTGTGCCACATGTTACTCTTCTGGACCTGCTACAGCTCTTCTGTCTTCAGAATGTCACAATAAACCACAGAATTACTTCCACCATGTTTCACAGATGACTCTATAGAGCAGGGGGTTTTCAGCCTGTGGGGCGTGAGATAAATATAACACTGAGGTTTCCATCTCCTGATGGTCCTCAGCAATTTAATATTCACCCAATACACTCTGGCCAATAGTGGCATGTTTACACATTTTAATTTTAATGAAAAGATTCTCTATTTGCTGCTCTCCAGTCTGTACGCTGAAACAGGTCTGATATGTTTTACAAAAACCCAGTGTCAGTAAATCGTTAAAAAGCAGTGTCTTGGTCTGGTATGCTAGGCTATCTCTGTCTCTGCTACCAATGTTGAAAAGCATGAACCGAGATGAAGATATTGCTCTATTCCCGCTCCATAGCGGTGTAATATTGACTTAATTTTGCTGTAGATTCAACAGACTCTAAATTCAGGAGAGCGCTAACTGCATGAAAGTAAACAGTGCTACAAATCTAAACAGCTCGAGTTACAAATGAGTTTTCATGGTAATTCAAACCGTGAATAAAAACTTAGCTTCAGCTGCTTACAAACATGTCCCCCACCCCCACCCCCAAACATACTGTTCCACTTTAAAGACAAACAGCGCTTCTGAACTTAAACAAACAAAGAGAACAGCTGTGGTTTGAATTCCCACAGAAACTCGTTTATAATTCGATTTGTTTTAGTTTTGTAGCACTTTGTTCTGTGTTTAACTCTCATGCAGTTAGAGCTCTTCAGAATCCACACCTGAAGCAGCAAAAGTCAATATTGTTTACGTATGGAGCAGGAATAGGTCAAGCATGAGGTAGAGGGGTATAAATCCCCATAGCTTTGGACTACGCCGCAGAACTGAGATCTCTGGAGCGAAGGAGCTCGGTCCGTGAGTACCTTGTGTCTACCTCATTGATGGTTCACCTGTGTGAATGCCATCAAATCCTCATCGCAATGGCCCCAGGGTGTTACAGCTGGCAGGAAAGAGCTGCGTGTTCGTACACACAAAACATTCGTGCTGGGTGTGAGGTAAATACAAAACAAGCAACAATGCCCCCAACTCCAGCGTCACTGGTACAGTTTCTGTACGTTTTGCTCAAAGGTTCAACTGCTGTGTCTGATCCACTCGTACCGGCACAACACACACCACCACCACGTCAGTGTCAGGGTGTCAGGGGTTAAGAAATAAATACAGAGCAACAGACGGACGAGACACAGTGGTCAGTGGAGCTGAGGGAGGGCTAAAACCTGGAACACCTGAATGTATGTAAAGTAGACAACGCAGCCAATCAGAACACAGCTCATTTACATATCTCAGTCTTAAAGCTGTAGTCTCAGATGTTTCTCTGTAGATATGATAATATTATTTCATGACATCACAAAGCTAAACAGAGTGACGTAGGCTGTGAAAATCACTGACGATAAAACGGCTAAATAATAAATAATAATAATAATGCAAACATTTTGTTGTAGATTTCACCATATGTTTATTGCTTAGTTATAAGTATGTTTGCTTTTTACATGATTTATTATTACTATTATTATTGGCTTCTTGCCAACTGCTGTTCACTGAACCTGCCAAACCACCAACAGCATTTATAGAGCATTATGCCCCGCCAAGTGCCTGACGGGAACCACACAAACCGCAGGGCCGTGCACATGGAGACGGTGAGTATAATTTAAACACAACAAGCATAGCAACAATAAACAACAACAGCGTACAATGTCTGACCCTGTTGAAGTGTCTGGGAGCTGCTTTGGTCAAAACATCACAAGGATCAAACCCCACAGCCCTCTTTCAGCACCTGTTCCTTTAAATGATAACGAGCCGCCCGCTGTTCACCCCGACCCCGAGCGCACAGCAGTGAGGAGCGAGGAGCAGAAGCTCTGGTTTTCACTCTGTTCTCTTTCTTCTCCGTTTTCACTCAGTGCTCTTATTCCTGTCTGTATAATGTGCTAATATGCTAATGTACTTAAAAAGTGATTTTTTTTTGTTTTAAAATAGGTCCCCTCTCAGCTTAAAGAACGGAAAGGATGAGCTCTGGTTGAGTAATCGTCCTCATAATCATCACTGTTCCTCGGAACGGTGTTCCTCTAGTTTTCTCTGAACCTACACTGAGGTGTTTCTAAGTTGGAATAAGACACATTTGCCCCTGATCCAATCTCTCTGGCTTCATACGACGAAGCTGTGGTGCAGTTGTGGTTGTGGTTTGTCTTCAATTCTCACGGGAAACACTGCAAAAACTGTGCACTGAATTTCAGCTGCAAACAGAGAGCAGAGGGTGTGTTTCAGGAAAGAACTCTGTGAGGTGAGGACCTTTTAAGGGTATTTTAAGGGACACGTCCCATTTCTCTGATTAACGGATAAAGGCGTTTTCTCTGAGGGTTAACCTTGCCGTCATTTAGCGGCCTGGATGTGTCAGAAATTCTGTGCTTAAACCTGTTTTAAACATGGCTGCCTTTATATGTGCAGCACAGTCTTAGACAGAGGGTCACAGTGTGTCCTATTTTCCCTGGACATGTTCTCATTTGGGGAGCTGATAAATGGGTCCGGCTGGGATTTCTAAACTGCCGAAAATGTGCTGGATTCAGCCCTAAGGCCTTCCTTGAAGTGTGCACTTTGATGTCGTTGCTGAGGGGTGAGTAAAAAGGGGCAAGAGGGTTGAAGTGTTCAAGAAGTGGACACATTTCTCATTGTGTCCATCACTACTGCTCTAACACCATACACTTCGGTGTCCAGCCTAGCTACGCTCAACAGTACAGTGTTTTACTAGCGTCTCCAACAGAAACGTGGTGAAAGTTGCTGAGTTCAGTTATGAATTTGTGTCCTTTCTGCTGTACATTTTTATAAAACTGAAAGTCATCTCCTCTGTCCGTACCACGCACTCCAACACACTGAACGCATCTCTGACTGTTACTGACTTTCTGATGATTTCATCTGCAAAGCTTTTCTGTTTTTCTAAAAAAACAAGTGAGAAATTCAGAACAGGTGAGAAGTTCAAAGCCACAACTCGAGAGAGCGAGGGGTTACTCAATACATCACACGCGGCTGGGACTGGATTTACTTATATCACATACAGAACCTATTGCACTGGCGAGGACACGCACTCTGAACACTACACACTTTTTGTGAGTCGCTCTGGATAAGAACGTCTGCTAAATGCTGTAAACGTAAACGTGAATGTTTTAGCACATTTTATCGCATTTATTTCAAAATAAAAACTCCCTCCCACTCTTTTGTCATGTCACGGTATAATTGCATAGTATTAAAAATGAAAGTTGTCATTTTTATTTGAATAAATCAGCCTTAAAACGTGAAACTACTGGATACGATATTATCCCCACGAACAGAACAAATCCATCACATGCTTCTGCTGTGCTTTTTCCTGATGGAGCTCGGAATGATTGTACAGACTGTAAAATGACCAAAGACAGGGACAGTGTTTGAATTGAGAATTACAATTATATGTCACACACACACACACACACACACACACAAATATATAAACAAAACAAAAGTTTTTGTACAACTAACACATTACTGTCTGGTTCCCAACATTGTTCTGTTCATTTTTTAGAAAAGTCTTTCCCTAATCACACACTTTCAATAACTGATATATTATATATCATAGTTTACCAATTAACCCCCTCCCTTCCACACGGTGCAGGTGTTCATCTGCTGTAATACCAAAACACGGTCACCCTAAGAAAGTAGTTCATTTAGGGACCACAAAGCAACTGGATTCTTCAACCTTGGAGTGGCATTTTATACAAAACACATTTACAGATGTAACAGGATCTATATTTCCAATATAAAAACGTTCATAAATATTATTTACTACTTTGTGGTGATAAAGAAAACTCATCATCAGTCCTTATCCACCTCAGGGTCTGAAATACACAAAGTACAACTCACTGCTGTGGCAGAGTCTATCGTTTAACTCTTATTTCTGATTCAGAAAGAAAAGAACAGAGTGATACACACATCGTTTCCTCTGGTGAGAGACGCTGGACGTTTTCGCTGTTTCACTGACCGCAATAAATCTCACTTAGGTCTCCAAGAGCTCCCTTGTACTCAAGCTGCCAAGTGGGTGGTGCAGCGTAGTCTCTTCACAGCGGACCAGTAGGTAACACTTTAAATTACAGCCCTCTGATCACTGCGTAAGTACAGAGTAAGTACCTGTAAAGTTCGTAAGATAAAATACTGAGTACTGAGTAAATAAAGGGTGTGATAGGGTAGAAATACGTGGTCGTTACTGGTATCTTACAAAGACTTTACAACTGAGGCACGCAGCTATGCCCCGAATCCATTGAACTTCTAAGTGATAGATTACAACACTGATCTAAAAGTGTGTGTTTATACGAGTGATTATCACTGTCCTTTTCATAAATAAAGAAAGCAGCTGCTGTTTTGAATTGACTGTGTTTCTGAATGTAGTTATAGAGCCTTTAACATCATTTACAGGGCGCCTACGGAGAAGGACGTGGTCAGTCTTTCATTACAGGCTCCAGCAGAGTGTCATGGAGTTATCTGTGACTAATGGTGAAATGATTAAATGAATTGTAAGATACCAGTGATGACGACATATTTCTAGTAACGTGCCCTTTACTCACTCAGTACGTGTTTAATCTTACAGCTTCATTAACAGGTGCATACTCTGTACTTTCCCAGTCAGCAGTGGGCCGTTATTTAAAGTGCTACCGACCAATAAAAGTCCCAGGACAAGACTCCTAACACCACAGTAACCTCCGTCTGTATCGAGTCGAACTGTAAATGCTCTGAATGTCCTTTTTTACAACCTGTGACAATAGTTAAAGGCTCAGGTTCTGGGTACTTTTATACTTTTATACCACACTGGGCCTAAAAACCTTCATCCGAAAGTATGAAACTTAAACTCAACTTCGTGGTTGAGCAGCTGGTCTGTTTGTGCTGGAAAAAGCTCCATTGTTTGTATGCAGCCCTGACTCAGTAAGTGGGGAAAAAACAAAGGGTCTTTGTGGCATGAAAATAAACACAGACTGAAAGTGCTACAAAACTGAACAGCTTGAGATACATCGATTCAGTGGTGATTCATGTGAATAAAACCTTACAGACAAGTTACACTTCAGACACCAACAAGATACAGTCAGCTTCTTACTCAGATACACCGCTCCACCTTAAAAAAAAGGTGCTTCTGAATAAAAACAAGCACATGAAATGTCTATGTTGCTTTGAAATCTCTGGTGTACAGGGGTTCAAGATAGAATCAGGGTCTGATACTTAGTATTATGGAATGCCACTTGAAGCAGAAAGTCAGGGAGCGATAAGATAGTAAGGCAGTGAGACATTGTTTGTCTGCATGTTACAGATATTTTTGGGGCACATATCTAATACCAGGGGTCAGGATCTGTGGTAGCATGAGCTGAGCACTGGTTCTGATTGAACTTAATGTAGGCGAAGGTGTAGAGCCACATCTAAGCCACTTTTAAGGCCTTAGGGGATTTTTCTTGCACTTATTTCTAGGTAAAATGTACTTTAAAAACACTGAGCCTTTACTAATGTTTATAGTGCTGTTACCTTTTCATTTACATAGCATAGTCTCTGCGTAGTCTAAATGGCCAAATGTAGCAGACACAGGATAAACAAAGGTGTCTTCTGAAATGAAGGGCACTCATAGATACTCATTATTTTCCTTTGATGAGGTACAACCTTCCTTCCACGTTTCTGAGAGGGCTTTGGAATAGACCACTGCTGTGACAATTAGACAGGGTGCTTTGGATTAGTGGTGCTTTTTAGACTATGTACAACTGATAAATCCTATCACACACACACACACACACACACACACACCTTGTATGTTGTAGACCTTGGTCGTCTCTTTAGGAAAGTGGTAAACATGTTCTTCACCAATTGTGAATGGCTTACCTGGTCCTGCTGTCCAAAAGCGAACATGGCAAGGTATCTCTTGGGATTTGGAGACAGTATTCATGGTTGCGGTGGGTCCCGAGCCTACACGGAATCATTAGGCACAAGGTGGGAACAGACCCTGGAGGGGGCGCCAGTGCTTCACAGGGCAACTCACAAACTCACACCTACGGACACTTTTGAGTCGCCAATCCACCTACCAACGTGTTTTTGGACCGTGGGAGGAAACCTACGCGGACACTGGGAGAACACACCACACTCCTCACAGACAGTCACCCTGAGGAAACCCACGCAGACACAGGGAGAACACACCACACTCCTCACAGACAGTCACACGGAGGAAACCCACGCAGACACAGAGAGAACACACCACACTCCTCACAGACAGTCACCCGGAGGAAACCCACGCAGACACAGGGAGAACACACCACACTCCTCACAGACAGTCACCCGGAGTAAACCCACGCAGACACAGAGAGAACACACCACACTCCTCACAGACAGTCACCCGGAGGAAACCCACGCAGACACAGGGAGAACACACCACACTCCTCACAGACAGTCACCCAGAGGAAACCCACGCAGACACAGGGAGAACACACCACACTCCTCACAGACAGTCACCCGGAGGAAACCCACGCAGACACAGGGAGAACACACCACACTCCTCACAGACAGTCACCTGGTGCGAGACTCGAACCCACAACCTCCAGGTCCCTGGAGCTGTGACAGAGACACTACCTGCTGCACCACCTGACTATTATTTAAGGCAACACTAAGTAATGTTTGTTTTATTCACTCCTGCGGTTGCCCTTAATGTACGTCATTTTATCTGCACTGCACTTGAATCTTTGTTGTTGGGGAGGGAGGAATGAAATGTTACATAGTGCAGTTTCTGCAGTGCTGAGCCCAGAGTAGCAACAACAGAGGCTCTGTTCTCCCTGTTACTAGTCGGTGGCGCATTACTGTGATTTTGAAGCTGTAATTTTATGGCAGAATTATTATGTAGTGTTCCTTTAATCACAAAGGCCCCACTAAACCAAACCCGTCCTAAAGGCATTACGATTTAAAAAACAGCTCCACGACGCTAGGTTGAGGGGCTCTATCTAAAGCTCTTCTAACCAAACAAACAAGTTGAGCTCGATTATAAGGAACTTGGCTGTCTACACACTTTTGGCCACCCAAGCTGGAAGCCAGGTAGTGTCGTCGTACTGTGTCTTTAAGAGGCCGTACTCCCGTCTCTGTGCTTTTTGTCGTGCAGAAGCGGCTCGGATGGGGGAAGGGCCACGGCCGCCTGTCTACCAGCAGCCGAGTGAGAGAGCGTTAAGCCGGACACCGCGAGCTCCACGGCCCGCTGAGCGCACCGGACCTCCGCAGCCGGGGGTGGCGGACGAGGCGCCTTTTTCTTGCCCGCCGCGGGAGCAACCGAAGCCGGCCGCGTCCTCCGCAGCTCCTCCGCTCCTTCCGTCCCTTTCTCACCGAGATGTGCGGGGCTGAGATTGCGGTCCACCTTCGTGCCTCTCACCGCTGCCCGTCGTCTTCGTGCCCCGTTCCTTTTGTAGACGGTAAGAAGGGATTGTTTGGATTTTAAAAGATAACAAAACACGTCGCAAGAGCGCTGCTTTGGTTTTCGTAACGGTTCATTTCAGTAACGGTCTCTGAACGCTTCATACAGGGGGAGAGAGAGAGAGAGAGAAAGCCCCAGCCATTCTGTCTCTACCTCGCTCTACCTCTCCTATATTTTTCCACCCGTTTGAAAATAAACAACTAGTGATACGTTTAACGCCTATCAAACTCTCCTCTCCAGCTACACTTTAATAAACCACGACTTCTCCCTTCAACCTCCATTTCTGAGTTCTCTGAAGTGCGAAGCCGTGTTTATGTCGGAGGTCGTTTGTTGAGAAAAGGGGAAAGTTGCAGCAGGGTTAGCCCGAGCCTGCCTCATCCACTCGGGATGAAATCATAGAAACTAGCTGTTAGCTTAGCACACGCTACCTATCCTTAACCGATCAGCAATTCTGATCCGAATCTGTTCTCAGCTCCCACACGCGTTAACCTTATCCAGACCTGCTGGAGATTAGGGTTTAAAACGGCGTTATCCCGGAATGTAATAGATTAATTAGGATTAGATGGAGCCGCTCTGGCCCCAGACTGTTGCTAAATGTTTAATCTTCAGGGAAAAGGTGTTAATGCAGACCACACACAACCAGCCTGGGGTTAAAAGGAGTTTATCCTGCACAAGATTTGAGGGGTATTTTGGAACAGGTTGTAGTTTATTGTGTAGTTTACATTGTATTTTTATAGTAAAGTAGACTATGGTTAAATATAATTCACAACAGAACATTTTTAAATGTTTTTTTTAGCTGTAGGAGGTTGTTTAAATGTAATTTACAGTGTTTCAATGGAGTGTTAAATAAAGTTAATTTGTGTGAATGTTATTTGAAGAATAGCAGACTACTGTAGGTTTAATAAGTCAATGTATGATGTATTTTTGCTGAAGGAGTGTGTGTTTTAGCAGATTATTTTTTGGAAATGTACTTTATTTTTATTTTTTTAATTTTAATTATTATTTTTTTAAACGCTTTGTCTAACAGATATACATTAAATCTGATGTAGTTTACTCTTTAGCAGATTAGGGGTTAACTGTAGTTTACATTTTTATATTAGAGTTAAATTGTTTATTTGGCATATGATCAAAAGACTTTTATTTTATCTTTTATTATAGTTAAGTGTAGTTATGTTCCAGGTCATGATTAAATCCATTTGATTCTATACAAGATCATGTAGTTATTCTAGTAGTTTAGTTTAATCCTAAACAACCTTTAAGAAGTTATTAGATGGATTTAATCCCTGTACAACATTGGATAGATGTTCTTTGGCTAGATATAGTTGATTTAGTTTATAGTTATTCTGTTGTAAATTGTTGTAAATGTTCATTCTATGCACTGCCTGTGAATATTCTGTTGCAGATTACAGTTAAACGCTTAGCCTTCAGCAGAACGCAGCTAATGCATCACTGCAGACCAGTACACGGAAGCAGATGTAGTTTAATAATAAGCAGATTATCAGTACTTCATTCTGTGATTAACAGATTATGGTCAAATGTGAGTTGTGCACTAAAGCAGATCAACTGCATTAAACGTGTTTAAAGAAAACGATTAAACGAGTGTTTGTTCTGGACCAGATCACGCTGAAATGTAGCGTGTAGTTTATTCGATTGTGATTGTGATCACATAGCAACAGTATTTTTTACTAAACTCTGCTAATGATTATAGAATCTTCCAGAGATTAAACTGTATTTGATCTTTATCAGCTGTAGATTAAACTACATTTGCCTATAATCTGCTTAAAGTGAAACTTGATTTAATATTAGCATGTAACGCTACAGATTAAACTACACTTAATCCTAGTCTGATTCAGGTTATTTATCTATGTTTTCTCAAAACCTGCTACAGATTTAAATACATTGGTCCATAGTCTGCTACACTTTAAACTATATTTGAAATCTATTAAATATTAACTACATTTGATCATAATCTTATTAAGAATAAGACGTTTAATCCTAGTCTGCTAATGATTAATCTGAACCTATGAGGCTGTTGATTTACAGTACCTTTTGATAAATTGGATATATTACTCTGTTATGGTTGAATGCTATTCATAATCAACATCAAACAGACTCTGACCTTAATCGACTATAGGGTTAATTTTATTGAACCATACTCTCTCTTATAGAATAAACAGAGAAGGGTTAAATATCAAGCCTCCAGCATGTTGGGAGTCAATGCGTTAATATATTTTCATTTGCACTGCAACAGATGAAGGTTGAGTGTGATTTTTGAGCATAGATCTTTAGCTGTATGAAGGCTGTCATTAGAAAATGGTTCAGTTTTGCATAGACTTTTAGACTGTGGTTAAATATGATTATGAAATAGATTGCAGATAAAAATGGATTACTGTTTAGCCACCAGTGGTTGGAATCAGCTTTCACAGGTTCAAATCATTTTAGAATAAACATGTTATGCTTAAAATGTAGCTACAAAATGTATCAGGTTTCAACATCTGCCCTGCCACAAAGATCAAAACCTACAGCAGCGTTTTTGCCCCGTCTACACAGCCCTGTTCAGAATGGACAGATTTAGTGCCTGCCCCTTTAAATGATAATGAACCGCACAAAGCTCACAGCGTGCTCAATTAAGCCGCAGCTCCAAGCGACGCACACAGAAGGTCACGTTTTAGCCGTTTTAGCTCAGTTTTCTTCATTCTCCGTTCTCGATTTTTTTTTATTTATTTATTTTTTTAAACTTGGTTCTTTCATTTCTCTGTATTTGTTTTGTTTGTTTTACATGAAGATTCTCAGACCAGGGTGTGTGTTAATTCTATAGAATCACCTTAAAACTTATAAAATGGGAGCAAAATTAGAACAGCTAATGGTATCCCATGTTATCTGACTTTTGCTGTCTAGGGCATGTCCTATTAAATGGCCTGTGGGTTATTGGGCTCCAGATACACACATCAAAAGTCCCCTTTTTAAATTCGGTTTCATGTTTTGTTGTATGTTGTTGTGATTTCATGCCAAATTTCTGTTGTCTATCAGTGAGAGACATGATGTATTATGCTTATGTTGTTGTCATGTTGATGTTTACTAACTTTAGAGCTGGACGATACGGCCAATATATATATATATATCTCAATAAATTCCTTAATTTAAGCAATAAAAAAGCCACCATAAATCTGCCAGGAACTGAAAGATACATGACATCACCCTCAAACAACAACAACAACAACCTCAGGGCTTTGTCAATGTTAATATTTTTAAGCTAACCTTAAAACTGAGAGCTGAACTGACGTATTAATTTTTATACATTAAAATATGTATAAAACTTATATTGAAACATTTTGTATTGTGATATACATTGATATTGATATTTATTCCCCCTCAGGTGTTCTGCTCAGACCAAGGAGACTCTGAATCATTCACAAAATAGGAATAAAAAGGGAAGGATAAAGCCAAAGGGGAGGTGGCCATGGCTGCTGCTTTCTTTTCCAACGGCCCATTGCCGTGGAACCCCAACGATGCGGAGCTCAACAATATTTACCGCGATTTGGAACTGGGAACTGTTCTCACACTTTTCTACTCCAAGAAGTCCCAGAGGCCCGAGAGGAGGACGTTTCAGGTGAAGCTGGAGACGAGGCAGATCATATGGACCAGGGGCACGGACAAGATCGAGGGGGAAAGTAAGTAGGGCTTTTACACTCTCTCTTCTGCTTCTTTCACCACCTCCGGCTGAAAGGAAGTTGGGTTTGAGGGTGAGTTTATCTGGAGTTTGTTTGTGTTTGTGTTGTGTAAATTGTTGTATGTAGTAGTCATCGATTTCTGTTCTTTTACCAAAACCTGTTTTTTTTTTTCTCCTGCATTTTATATGCATTTCTCTCCAATCTTTGGACCAAAACATTCAATAATTTATACATGACTTATATAATCCTTTTCCAATGAAGCAGGCTCTTTTTATTTGTACTGTGCTGTCTCCTGATTGGCTGGCAGTCCAAGCTGATGAGCTGAAACACTGCTTATATCTTCAGTGTGAGTGGGCGGGGCTTATCTGCTATAGTATAGGCGTGTGTCATATTCACAGGAGAAAGAAAGACCTGCTTAACCCTGTAACAGGGTGAGGAAAATGTTGTGAAACTTCGACACAGTGCAGCGCAGTTCAGCTGGTGATTTTAAAATTATGTAAAACTATGAAAATCAGCTGAAATATAGGGGTGAGGTTTTCTTTTGATGTAACAGTTTGGGTATAGAATGGGTTTCATGACTGTCACACAACATATGAATTAAAAGCAAGCAGTTCTGCAGGTTTATAGCCACGTATGTCCTGTAGAATGACTAAAATGTACCTCACAAAGCAACCTTAAAATATGAGATTTTCCATGACATGAGCCCTTTAAACTCCGTGACACAGCGTTGACTGTGGTTTTTCCAACTCCAGTTCTTTAAATACATACTTCACGTTCAGGAGATGAAAAGATATAAGGTCTGGGAGATCGAGACGTCAACGTCAGAACCGGTTTTTTTCAGCAGCCTGAACTGGTCTGTACACACTGATGAGATAAATATAGAAGCAGATGCTTTAGGTTTAGACGTGAAGACTTTAACCAGGTAAACACGCGGCGACAGCTTTTCAACACGTTCAGCTGGGGGTTTATTGTGGGCATTGTTCATATAGGCCACCCATACTTTATAAAGAAAACAGCAGAATTTTAATGTGTGATTTGTGTCACATGCTGGGAACGTGTTTGTTACTGTGTTTGGTGAAGGTTAGGGCTGGGAGATGTAGGAAGAGTATCCTGATACTTAAAGTTGATTCTCTTGATTTAAACACTGCTGTTTATTTAACAGTTCCACTTACACTTATATTTACACTCTCTCAAAACCGACGGGTGTCGCATTATAGTGTGAACGCCAAAGCAAACGGGAAAATGTACTAGATCTGAAACTTATTCTGTATCGTCTCCACAGTGGAACACAGTTCTGCTTCTTAATGAAACGTCTGTGACCTTCTTTTGGTCAAAGCCCCACAGCAGTGTTCTCCCCCTGTGTAAACAGCCCCTGTTCAGAACGCCCGCTTTCAGCACCTGTTCCTTTAAATGATAATGAGCCGCTCGCTGTTCACCCCGACCCCGAGCGCACAGCAGTGAGGAGCGAGGAGCTGAAGCTCTGGTTTTTAGCCGTTTTCGCTCAGTTCTCTTATTTCTCCGCGCTCGTTTGTGTCTGTTTTGCTGCATTTAACCCCGTCTTTGCGCTCTCGCATAAACCCCAGTCCAGCGCTGTGATTGGACAGACTCAGTCTAGGGGGCGGGGCCTTTCTAAAGTCTCTGCCCTTGACATCAGTAGTGAAGCGGAATTAGAACGTTTTTTATCCTGACTTGGGCAGCACAAAGTAAACTGACTGGGGGTCTTGTTTCACAGTGTGTGGGTTGGTGGGCTACAGATCCACACATTAATGTGAACATGCACTGAAATTTACAAAATAATACCGTAAATTTAATATGGGACTTGTAATTGTTGTATTTTTTTTATTTTTATTTTGCTTTTTTAAACGTGTTGCAGCTTGTTGCTATTTTAATTTTGGAATCAGTCAAATCGTGGAATTTATTTTGAAACGGTACTTTCAAAAAGCTTGAGTAGAAAATATGAAATACGCCCATAACTTACGACACTTGCGTTTTATCTCTTAAATTCATTTGAAGCCAGGCTTCATTCCCAGCACGTTTACGCTCAGACAAACATTTCCACTCCCCCTGTTTGATTTTCTGTGTTTTATTCTCTGAGTAACGCATTAAAGTGTGTTCAGACCTGAGGTCTGAAAGTTGCTGGTTCTTTGGGTTTTGTGTAGACTCTGCTGGAGCAGGATGTGTGTCTCACAGCTGCTCTCTGCTCCGGATGCAGCAGCCGAGCAGGAACGCAGCCTCGTTTTTTTCTCTTTTTTTTTTTTCTCTTTTCTTTTCCTTTCTTTTTTTTCTCTCTGTCGGCTGATCTTCTCTCTCAAAGACTCTGGTGCAGCATGCGATCTCGTAGGTGACGTGACGGAGCAGCGAGGTGATTTTTGGTTCAGAAATAGAGGCAGTGGGCGTGTTATAATTGTGAAATTTTAGCTAAGAATATTCTTCTAAAAACTCGTAACAGTTTGTCTTCTGTGCTCTGTGTTTGTGAAGTGTTTAAGTACCAACCTTAACTGACTGATTTGTTCAACAGAACTTTAGGGTCACTGCATTGGGCAGGGAGGAGGGTGGGGTGAGGATATTTCAGGAATAAGGTCCAAATATATTTTTGCTGTAAAGATAAGGGGGCAGACACCACCATCTGGAGTGAAAACGAGCTCAGAGGGTTTGGTGGTTATTCAGCTGTACGGCTGTCACAGATAAATACGTACGTTTTCTGGCACGCCAGGACCCGAATGTTGTTAGCATTAAAACCCTGAAATGGTTGTGCAAGTGACTGCATTTATTTAGACAAAACCACTAGACAGATAGGAAATGTTTTTTTAGACATAGCTAATTGAGTAATATTCAATTTCCAAGCTGTGTTTCTCAAAATATTCGGAGTGTGTTTTTGAAATTTTCCTGTTTCCTCCAAATATTTAAATTTTTTCCTCAAAATATTCTGAAATTTTCTTCTAAATATTCTGACTTTATTTTTATTGCTCAAAATTGTTTTATTATTGTTTTGTTCGTAATAAAACTTCTAGTGTTTTATGATTCATGGTAATCTCCATTTTCATTGTTTACAGCAGTGACAACGAATGTATTAAAGACATCTAAAGAATTGCTGTCTACTTTTCAAACTTTTTGATTTGTATTCTCAAAAAACACATCTCAAATTATTTTAAAAAATTTCCTTTAAATATTAAGGCTTTATTTTTTTTAATTTACTGTTTTCTAGAAATACTCCTTTTTTTAATTATTCTGAATTTATTTCCTAATTATTCAGAGTTTATTCACAAAAAAAAATTGAAATTAAAGAATGTTTTTACTGTATTCTCCTACATTTCTCACTTCATCCTAAGAACCCATAGATTTGCAGCTGACAGGTTAAAGCTGAGTAACTTTGGACAGACAACAGACAGAAGCAAGACCTTCACTCCCACAGCCCCCACTTTTCCTGCCGCTCGCGGGAATTGAACCAACAACCTTTCAGTCCTAAGCCCTCTTCTCCAACCATTAGGCCACGGCTGCCCTCTTCTATTACGTAGTGGCGTTTGTCGTTGCCGAACCCCTGCCAAACATTGTGATCGCGAAGGTGGTTCACCCAAGGCCAGGGTCAGACTTTACAGTCCGATTGTGCTGACCCCATCAGAGTCCCTAGATGTGGTACCTGCCGGTACATAGTCTGTGCTCTCTGGGGTTTTGGGGTACCCTGGCCTAAAGATTAGTTAATGGATTTTGGGCTGAAATGTTGCTGGTTTGATCCCTTGGACAAAATGTCAGTTTCAGTATCGAGCAGAGCCTGTTGCGTGAGTAGCCGTGGCCAAAATGAATCAAAAATTAAATTTATAGCAAGAAAAGCTACTTTTCTGGATGTGTTTAACCCTGCAGTCATTGGCAGCTTTGGTCCAGCCTCATTTTGACAATGCTGTTAATTCATTGTAGAGCTGGAAGATGTGGCCAATACGGTATCATTCTGATATAGATATAAACAACAATAATAAAAAAGCAACAGATAAACAGCCAAGAACTGAAAGGAACATGACATCACCCTCAAACAACAACCTCTTGGCTTGGCAATATTAATATTTTTAACTTAACTAACTTTTAAAAGGAGTGCTGAACTGATGGCAGTGGCCGGTAAATGACCGTCAATCCGTGACAGATGTTGTAGATAATAATTTAATTGTTATATGTGTATCATGATAAATATTGATATTATTGTCCAGCCCTATTTAATGGTACACGGGTTTAGCACAAAAATATAAAATGACATCCCAGAATATATAATACATCATTCTTCTGTGGTTAGAGACGCTCGTGATCGTTATACACATGGACGCTCCACAAACAATATCCCAACTACGTTCTGTGCACGTTCTGGAAAGACTACATTTCTTTATTCTGTAGCTTTGCTTTGGAATAAACTTCCTGTGTACGTTAGATGTAGTCTGACAGGAAGGGTTATTAAATTAGTTTTAAAAACTGGTTTATTTAGTATATGAATGTGGCGCAGTGATTTTTATGCTTCGAGAGTTCTACACAAGTTACATTCTTCTGAAAGTCACCATGTTGTTTGTCACTTTGCTGTGTATTTTATTGTTATGTTTTGTTTTAAGACCTTGGGTTTATAATGATTTTTTTTTTTTATTTATTCACTGTACGTCCACCGTCTGTATTCGTGTAAATATGCTGGCACACCTTTCTTCCTGTCAGGACAATGTTAGTACATTTTTGCCACTGTTATGATGACATTTGCTCACAGTTCTTACCCTAAACATAAGGTTTGTCCAGTTCATACTCTTTAATGATGACGTTTCCCTGCTGTTGTGACTGTAACGATAAATTTAGATCCTTTTTTACACTGAGCATGACGTTTGTAGACAGTTGTCACTGTACAGATAACACCAGGAATTTTTTGGGTGCTTGAGATAAGGTGTGCACTGTTTGTAATGCGTGACGCTATTTCACAGTTAATGCACTGTAATTCTGAGGTTGGCCGTTTATGTCAGGGTAAGGCTTCATGTTTAGATAATATTTCGAAAGGTTTATCACTGTAACAATGACATTTGTCTACTTTTTTTTGGACTGTAAGTATAAAATGTAAAGTTTTGTTAAAGTAAGGATACATTTCCTGCACTTTTTATACTTTTAAACAATTATGTTTTTATATATTTGTACTTTTTGGCACTGCCCTGATAACTATATTTGTTTGTTTATTTATTCATACATTGTGCATTGTACAGTACCATACCAATTAGACATATGTATAATTGACTTATTCAGTTCATGTTCACATTAATGTGTGGATCTGGAGCCCACCAACCCACACACTGTGAAACAAGACACACCCAGTCATTTTCTGTACTCTGCCCAAGTCTGAAAACACATGATAAAATGAGTTGTTCTGATCCTGCTCCGCTTCTGACGTGAAGTGTAGAGACTTTAGAATGGCCCCGCCCCCTCGTCTGAATCTGTCCAATCACAGCGCTGGACCCGCGTTTACAAAGACGATGTTAAACGCAGCAAAACAGACACAACGAGCTCGGAGAAGAGCACTGAGTAAAAACTGAGAAAACGAGAACGGAGAAGAAAGAGAACAGAGTGAAAACGGCTAAAAACCAGAGCTTCTGCTCCTCACTGCTGTGCGCTCGGGGTCGGGGTGAACAGCGAGCGGCTCATTATCATTTAAAAGCACAGGCGTGTTCATTTGTTGAAAAGATGTAGACTATGTCTCCTTATTGGAACTTATTGTTTCACACGGGAGTTTAAACCTGATATTCTCCTGTCTCTGGTGCTAATTACAGCTGATGTTCCTCTAAAAATCACCCACAGTCTCAAGTCTTTCACACCCTGGCAGAACACTGTGTGTTTACAGAGCAGCGTCTTTAGGCCCTTATTCTTTATTTGTGGGTCGGTCAGTCCTGGAGATATGAAAGAAGAAGTGTGTGTGTATGCAGTACAATCAACCTATTCATGGAGCTAAACTAAAAACAGTGTGTTTTGTCTATTAACATGTGTCTGTGTGGTTGGGGTTGAGTTGCAGTGCCACGTCTGGTCTGAGTTTTGAGATTGTGTTATTGTACTGTGATTACAGTCAGTTGAAATCACTCTATCTGCTGTAGGTCGTGGCTGCGATGTTAAAGCCACAGGTTGGTGAAATGTACTCTCGGTCAAGACACAGTTGGTGCCTGAAATTGGCTTCTTCTGAAGGCCACGTTCACCTCGACAGGGTTTAATGTTCATGAGGGTAAACCCGCAGTGCCTTTTCAGATGACGTCACCGCATGAATTGCACATGCAAGACAGGAAGTGATTTAATGCACAGGGAGCTCTTTGACCCACTCTCCTTAAGCCTGTGGTCATTTACAGTAAATCAATCACGTCAACCTTTAAACCACAGAGAACATGCATCAGGTACCAAACGTTGTTGGTGAGGGAGAACACTGCAGGACTATGAACACAACTAGAGATGCACCGATTTGAAACATTTTTAGGCCGATACGATAACCGGGAGTAGCCGATAACGATATTAATAACCGATAATTTTATCTTTTGGTATTTAAAGCGAATTCACACTGCATTAAAACATAACAAATTCTTTTTATCGTTGTTGTCATTGGACAAGCCTTTTTTTCAGTATTTTTTCATTTCTTTACTTTTTAATTTTATCTTTTAAGTTCAAGGATTTGCCCCCTCCAGGGTGTATTCCTGCCTTGCGCCCAATGATTCCAGGTAGGCTCTGGACCCACCGCGACACTGAACTGGATAAGGGTTACAGATAATGAATGAATGAATGAAGTTCAAGGATTTGTTGCTGGTTGCACATGAATGGGTTCTAGAGGGGCGCTAATTAGTGCAGCACCAGGTTTGTTTTGGAGAGCGAGGGAGTGAGTGTGTGTATCAGCTAGGGTTGGGTGGTACAGCGATAATACCGTACACAGCGGTACTTAAAAATGTCGGTATCTCAAAATGAGGGCGGTGTGTCAAATTTCTGTTCTGTGTCTTTAAAAAAAGTCGGCGAAAATATTCATGTGCATTTAAGAGAGCCACAGGGAGGGGGCGCTGTGGGAGCTCAATGACTGCTGATGTCACGGTCTGAAAATGGAGGGATTATATAACACAAGCCCAGTAGCCCACCGCAGTGTGAGTTTAGCGCTGTGTCATCAGACTTTGTGCTGCTCACAGGTATATGGCTTTACACCTGTGTTTTGAGCCTGAGTTCGCTGAAAAATCTGCTGCGAAGTGCTAAACCACAAGCGTTTCAGTGTGCACTGCCAGGCTGTTTAGCTAAATTCACTCGACTTTGTGCTTACAGATATCAGGCTCAGCGCTGTCCGACAGAGCACCCCTCCCCACGGTAATACCGTATACTGCGTTAATATTTTGAGACGGTATGAAATATGGATACCGCCCAACACTTATATTAGCAAGTTTTTCATTGTGTTTCAGTAATAGAGTCATTCACCATCTGAACTGATCTATTTTCCTGTGTTCTATACACAAAGGGCTCCTGCACTGTGGTGTTTAAGAGTATCTTTCTGTTGTTTAACCTGCTGTGAGCGCGTTCCCTAAACAAGGGATTATTTTTCATCGTATGTCCCCTTTTAGTGCAGAGTTACTCTTTATTTGAGGTGGAATTTTTATGTAAATTACGCCCCGTGGCTTAAAGGAACACAAGGCAAGCTCCTGTTTATCATATTTACAGCACTGTCCTGAAATCAATGGGCGTTTTGCGCATGGGGGGGTGTTGTCTCCTACCCCCTCCCCCCCCCCCCCCCCCAAAAGTTACAGAGTGTAGTTTCTGCGGTGCTGATCCCAGCGTAGCAACGACAAGCGGCTCTGTTCTCCTTTTACAGCTCAGTAGAGCACTGCACTGGTTCTGAAGCTGGAATTTTAAGGTAAAAATACAACTTAGTGTTCCTTTAATTTCGATATTCGAACACCTGGTGGCTAATGAACGGATAATGGATTAACCACGTTAGTCTGTCCGGTTCTGAATGGTAGCCCTGGTTCTGTAACCCGCTCCTGGTCGGGGTTACTGTATGATGATGTGTGAAACCACGTAATCAGCTCCGTGTGGTTTGAGGCTGATGTGTGATTGTTTTTTTAAAATGTACTGAACACCGTAACTTTCCATTGTTTATTTGGTGTTCTCCTTCTGATGGTGAGATCTTGGTGCAGAGTGATCTGTAGATGTGGAAGAATGTGACTGGAGCTCCCACTCTCTTCCACTTCACGCTCAGCTGCTCGTACCAGGTGGAGCGGTGTTCCCTTTTGTGGTCACGTCTGGTTTAGTGTAGAAACCATGAAGTGATCTGGGTGTTCACTGAGCGTTATCGGCCGTTTAAACATTGTATTTAAACTAATGTTGATTTCTTTTATTCATTTTAAGCAGCTATCCACGTTGAAGTTTCTAGAAGACGTGATTATTTGTGCTCCACAGTCCACAGATTTAAAGACACTGTGGACACCTTCGAGTGTGTAAACACAGCTTGTATGATCTAAAATAATAATAATAATAATAATAAAAACAGGAACAGTGGAGCAGCTGCACATCACCATGTGATCACCCTGCACAGTGCTGAGTGAGATGTTTTGGGAGGAATTGGAGTGGGGCTGGATTTTTGAAGATAGTCTTTTATCTTAATTTTTATCTTAAGCATGAAAAATAAATTCACATTTCACAACAATTTCTTACTTTAGACACATCTGTGAATCTGGCCCCAGACCCGTTCATCTGACATCATTAATGCTTATAGTGTAAAGCCTAAACTAAATCAATAATTTATACCCTTCATTTCTGAAGATGAGTAAATGAACACAGATTTAGAACAGAGTTTAACTTTCATTCATTCACCTTCTGTAAGAGCTTCTTCCTGATCACAGTCAGGGGCCACTGGGTACGAGAGAGAGAGAGAGAGAGACAGACACACAGAGGAGCTTGAGCCAATTCGGTTTGTTTCCCATTTACAGAGCCAGAGCTTTGTACAAACACCTGAGCTTTTTCCAGTGTGAACAGAGTGGAGTCAGAAAAATAGTCTTTAACTGACTAAACTCAGAGATTCTGCTAAGTGCAACAACCGTGTGTGTGTGTGTGTTCAATTTTATTTGTCTTTGTGCTCATGTGTGTGTTTGTGAGACAGGAAGGGTCTCAGCTGCACTCCTGTGTTTCCTGCTGCCTTGCTTAGACTGGTCAGTTTGCTCCTCTAGTGGACAGCTGTGTGTGTGTGAGACAGAGGGGCTTCCTCCCACAGATGGACGTGCGTGTTGATTTCCCGCTTTCCCCTACCCTCTGCCAGTGGTCACTTATTTTCCTCTGAGCTTTGTTGCTGACACCGCAGTCCACTCTGAAACACTCTTCACAGGTTCACCTGTGTGTGTGGACACACACCCAGTCACTCTCACCTGTGGACAGTTTCACACACTCACCCAGTCACTCACGCACTCTCACATGGGTACAGTCTCACACACTCGCCCAGACACTTACACACTCACCCAGTCGCTTACACACTCACACCTGTGGACAGTTTTACACACTCGCTCATTCACTCACACACTCACACCTGTGGACAATTTTACACACTCGCGCAGTCACTCACCCAGTCACTCACACACTCACACCAGTCGCTTACACACTCACTCCTGTGGACAGTTTTACACACTCACCCTGTCACTCACACACTCACCCAGTCGCTTACACACTCACTCCTGTGGACAGTTTTACACACTCGCCCAGTCACTCACACACACACCCAGTCGCTTACACACTCACACCTGTGGACAGTTTTACACACTCGCCCAACTGCTGTTCTCTCAGCAAAACAACCACCAACCGCTCGGCTTGTGTTCATTCAGCAGCTCCTTATCTTTTATCGTGGAACAGTGTGTGTGAGTAAGAAGTGACTGTAGCTTGTTGGTAGTTAAAGTGTAACTCGTCTGTAAGTTTTTATTCACTGTTTGAATCGCTACAGAAACTCATTTGTAACTCGAGTTGTTTAGGTTTGTAGCACGTTTTGTATTTACTTCAGCGGTCTTTAATTTAGAAAGCTAGCGGCCCAAGTCAGGTCCAGCTTAAGTTTATTAATGCACATGGAACAGCAAAAATAAATCAGTATTTCTTATGGAGCACGGAAGGTAACCAGAGCACCCGGAGAAAACCCACATGGATACAGGGAGAACACACCATGCTCCTCACAGACAGTCACCCGGAGGAAACCCACGCAGACACAGGGAGAACACACCACACTCCTCCCAGACAGTCACCCGGAGGAAACCCACGCAGACACAGGGAGAACACACCACACTCCTCACAGACAGTCACCCGGAGGAAACCCACGCAGACACAGGGAGAACACACCACACTCCTCACAGACAGTCACCCAGAGTGGGACTCGAACTCACAACCTCTAGGTTCCGGGAGCTGTGACAGAGACACTACCTGCTGCCTTAAATGTTATTATATATAATGTATACACACCACACACACTTTTAAATTTAGATTGGATGCACAGAGTTTTTTATTTTATTTATTTATTTTTTTCCTTAAATCAATGCTGTATTGGAATCACTAGTGTGTAACGTTTTAAAGCGGAGGACACGGGGATGCGTGCGGCGTTATAAATAAAGACAGGACGTGGACATGGCGGGCTTGGTTGCAGCGTGAAAGGCTGTGTGCTGCTGTGTAAAGGATGAGGAAACGGGGGGTGTGAGGTTTCTGTGAGGTTCTGTGGAAAGAAAAGTCGACAGGAAAAGCATCGTTAGCCTCACACTTTATTCAGCGGCTGCGTTTGAGAGATTGGAAATGCAGTTTCAGATGGTTCTTACTCCGACTCTGTCGCTCCCGTTTTGGCCAAAGTCATGCTGCGTCTCGCTGTCTACAGCGAGCATTGTTTGTAGCAGCAGTGGTTTGTGCCTTTAGCAGCCAGTAAAGGAAGACCGTGTATCAGGGCCACACTGCTGTGGACTGGCTGTAATTCACGTTTGAGTGGAACATTAGCAGTGAGACCTGGCTTTAGAGGGTCACTGTAGCTAATGGTAAAAAGTCAATGCATCTGGATCACTATTTGGCATCTACGTCATGTGCTTACACATTACCATTGAAACAAATGCACTACATTCTTTGACATGCGTGTAGTAGAATGTATCTCACACACGATGCTGGAAATGATCTCCGTGTTCCTGAACGTTTCAGCAGTTCCACGTTTGATGTGTTCACCTCGTGGCAGTGGTGTCTCTGTGAGGAGCTAGTTGCACGTTGTTTTGTTCAGATTGCTTTGTCGTAGTGGGAGTTCTTACAAAATATTTGACTGAATCTCATAAATAAATGATAAATTCTGTATTTTATTTTTACCTTTTCATCTCAGAAGAAATGTTGGACAAACAGGTTTCAGCGGTGTGTGTTTGTGTTGTGTAGGAAATGGAGGTGTGTGTGTGTGTGTGCGCGCGCTCTGAAAGATTAACACAGGTTCAACACACCTGCACTCGTCCTCCTCCCTCTGTGGAAACTATGATGGATGTTTAACACAGGAAGCCTTCAAGTGTTGCTCACTGGTACTTTTCTTCATCACCTCCTCGTCCTCCTCCTCGTGTGACGTTTCGTTTCCTAGCTATTGCTGAAAGAGTCATTGTTTGTATATCACCGACTCAAAAAGCGGGGCTTTACCTGCTGCCTGTGGATGAGGTTGGACCAGTCAGTGGTGCACCAGAGCCCTGAAGGTTGGAGACATAAGTTCATGACAGATATTTTGGACCCTGGGCGCCAGGGATGGGTGCCCGCCGCTCTGGGTGTGTGTTCACAGCCACTAGTGCACGAGTGTGTGTTCACTGCCACAGAGGGGTTAAGAAAAGGAGACACGTTTCGTTGTATGTTGTACAAAGACAAGCATTTGCATATTTATTTTGTTTTGGTTTCCTTCTCCACAGTGGAACACAGTTCTGGTTCCTCACAGCAGTGTTCTCCCCCTGTGTAAACAGCCCCTGTTCAGAACGCCCGCTTTCAGCACCTGTTCCTTTAAATGATAATGAGCCGCTCACTGTTCACCCTGACCCCGAGCGCACAGCAGTGAGGAGCGAGGAGCAGGTGTGTCTGCTTTGCTGCGTTTAACCTCGTCTTTGCACTCTCACATAAACGCAAGTCTACAGCTGCGATTGGACAGACTCAGACAAGGGGGCGGGGCAATTGAGATCTGCACTTGACGTCAGAAATGGAGCAGAATCAGAACGGATCGTTTCTGCCTATAGACAGCGCACAGAAAACTCACTGGGCTTGTCTTGTTTCACAGGGTGTGGGTTGGTGGGCTCTGTATTTCCACATCTGTCTGTCTATCTTACACGTATATATAGCGCCTTTCTAGACACCCAAGGACGCTTTACAATCCACACTGCTCAGATCACTCAATCCACACACACACACACTGGTGAGAAGCGGCAGCCAAACGCACACAGCGTACTCTCGACCAGGAACGACCGTCCACCTGGAGGACTGCATCGGGCACTAGGGTTTCACCCAGGACAGAGTGCCAATCCATATCTGGGCTCACACACATTCACTCACACACCAGGGCAGTCATTAGACAGAAGTCAGTTCACCTACCCTCCATGTTTTTGGACTGTGGGAGGAAACCCATGCAGACACAGGGAGAACACGGACTTGAACCCAAGATCCCAGCGCTGGGAGGCGAACGTGCCGCCCCATGTGGCTGAACCAAGCTGATAGTAGCTATTTTCCCATATTCAGCTGCTAACCTGTGGCTGGTCGCCTCCCTGTGCTGATGCCCCACTGAATGAATACATATTAACATCGGTAAATTATTGTTTTAATCTTTTAGCGTTGAATTGCGTTCTTTTTAAAGCCGTGTTGACATTGGCTTTAAGAAACACATCTCTCTCTCGACTGCGATTCTGGGTTCTCTCTGAAGTCTTATCTTTCAGTGCAGGTCGTGGGCTGTACATGGGCAAGTGTTTTATCATAAATGATCTGATAGATAAGTAGAACATGCAAGTTCTCTAAACGGATGTGTTAAAAGAAGCACTTGGTCTTTGACCAGTTCAAGGGAAATTCCACCAACTTTTTAAAAAATCTGCACTGCTCTGCGGTTAAAATGTGAGCCAAGTCACCGAGGCTGGGTTAGGTGTGAAATACTGTGCCCTACAGAAACTTGCAGAGTCAGAATAGTTCACAGTGTGCAGGTAAATGCACAGCTGGCTCCTGCCAAACCTCTCGGGGAGGGTAGGTCCCGTTCACACGGCCTCTAATGCTGTGAATAGTTGTGTACTGGGTTGTTCAGGGCAGTGGTTCCCAAACCTTTTCTGCCGTGACCCCCTTTTGATGGAAATATTTTCGAGCTCAAAGTGCGCCCCCACTTTGGGAGCCACTGGTTTAGGGAAAAGTGACAAGGAAACACACCCTGTACCTGTTCTGCTCAAGTGTGGAGTTGTGGAGAGAGGCTGGGGATGTGTGGAATGGCGGGAGGCTTCACTCCGTTGGTCTGGACTCAGCGTAGCGTTCAGCCCACTGCAGGTTCAAGCCTGGCTTTGCGAAACCTGGGAATATAAAAGACCGTCTGTACACGTTTACTGAGTTTTCTGACGCTGTGCCACGAATGACTTATTTAACGTCTCAACTATTAAAGGAACACTATGTAATATTTTTACATTAAAATCACAGCTTCAAAATCGTTGTGATGCTCCACAGAGCTGTAGGAGGGAGAACAGAGCCTATGTTGTTGCTGCTCTGGGCTCAGCACTGCTGAAACTGCACTAGGTATCTTAGGGAGGTTGGTAGGAAGTCCTGTCCACGCCCTCTACTTCTCTTTAGATTTTACCACAGTGCTGTACCTCAGTATCAATGAATTACACTAGGGGGTGCCCCAGGAGCAAAAAACAGAAACCCAAATCTCATGCAGTGTTACTTTAAATAAACCCAAATTATTAATAGAAATTTACTGTAGTTTGTGAAGTTGTTCTCTTTAAATGGAAGTGGTCCGTTTTAGGGTTAAGTTTTGCTCATCTTTAACACTGTACCACAGAATGCTAAATAACTTGGTGTGTGTTATCTGCACCTTTTATGAAGCGTGCACACTGCGCACACACACACTCACACACACACTCTGCTGTGGTTTTACTTGACGGAGATACACAGGATGTATGGTTAGACTGGCAGGTGAAGGGGAGCGGGAGAGAGAGCAGAGATGACAAGCATGAACGCAAGAACCCGTGTGCTTCTGCAGACACAGTGGCAGGGCCGTCCAACCCAAAACCACTGTTTTTAAATGTATGTTTTTATTTTTACAGAACCTGCCCCAGTGCAGTAAACCTGCCTCTGCTCACTCTGCTCAGGACGGGCTCAGGGGCTCAGCTACTGTTCTGGAATGTATCTAGAAATGGGTCCAAATGTGTACTACACACTAATACCACACACTGTGTACTATGTAATAACCATAACCATGTGAGTTTGACAGGTTAGTACACAAAATATTAAAATAGTTCACCGTTTCTTACGAGCGCTGTACCGTATCGTACCGTATTTTTTTAAACAATAAATAAGTCAGTATGGTGATAATGGTGATATTCTGACTTGTTTACGTAGCGACTCAGCACAGCGACGATCCTGTATTTGTTCTGTTATTATGAAGCTTTAAGGTTACTTTTTGTGTAATTGTTTCCTTTAGCTGTTTATTTTTGAAGCTGTAAGGTGTGTAGTAAAATAAACCATTTAATGCTACAAATATATATTTAATTTAATATAATTAATATAACATTTATTTTGTTGCATTAGTTTGTTCTTGAAATTGACCAAAAAAAAGTCAGTGTTTTCTTCATGTCGCCAAGAATATCGTTATTGCCGAAAAGCCCTGAAATATCGTGATATTATTTTACAGCCATATCACCCACCCTTTATTTCTTACTAACAGGACGTGATGGACTGTTGCTATGACAATGCACGTCATACCAAGCTGCAGGTGCATCACTGTATGACATGTTTTTCTTTTTGCCCTGTAATGTAAAGCTTTAAAACCCCTGAGAGATTAATATAGTAATTATATTAGGCTTTATGTTTAACATGTGATCAGAAATCATCATTTTATAAACCTCAGTTTTTGTGGTGATTAATTTGCTGCACAGACAAAGCTGAGGTCCCTTTTTTAAGAGGCTTTTGTCAGAGAACGTGTTTTGATTGTGAACCGTTTAAGGTGGATTAGAATGAGGAGAGGCACTGAGCACAGTTTAAGGTGGAAATAGGCTCAGAACTGAACACTTTAGTATGTGTGGGTGGGGGAAAAAAAAGCACTTAAAGACTAAGCACCACTTAATGGACCTCCATGAATATTCCACATTATTGTAGTCACTGACAGATATAAGTATGAATTAAAACGAAAACAGCAGCTTAATTTGCTTTAAAACTGACAATTTTATTAAATTGACGGAAAAACCCGAGCTCGCTACGGAAATTCTTGAACGCGACCGTGACGTCACTGGTGGACAACGGCTGAACAACGCCGCGGTAAAACACCGTTATGACTGACTGTTATGACAGTATCTAGCTAAATAACCAACTTTTAAACCTTATTCCTTCAATTAGTTAGAAATAACATGTTTTCTGACGATCAATAAACACAAGTTAGGAACTCAAACTCCACTGTATTTATTTGTTTGACACTTTCATAGAGCTGCTGCTTAGCCTTTAAACACAATTACAGCTAAATTTAAGGTGGAACAAAAGACCGCAGTGTAAGTTGGTGTAACATTTAAGGTGGAATGGAGTGGCAAGTTTGTAATTCTGCATTCTTTGTTTCACGAGCTATTTAAGATTGGAACGAAACACTCTGCCATTGTTGCCCCTGACACAAAACACACCCATGTCACATGCTGCGCCGGTGCGACTCTGTCTGGATGTGTTTAACGTTGGTTGTCATTGTATGTGAATTTTTTTAGAACTGCGGCTATTGAATTTTTTACACCATGCAAATATCCTGTGATGTTCTGTGCCCAAGTCTATGTTGATTATTGGGGTATAAGCTTCCAAAAGCCTCTTAACTCCAGTGCCAAATTACAGCAGCAAATTCAGACACAGAACATCTCTCAAGTAACAGATTACATTCGCATTAATAGGAAAATGTGTAGGTGATTTTATTTATTCATTCTTCTTTTTTGCAGACTGTTGCTTTAAGTTGTTCGCCTGTGAAATCTGTGCTTTGTCAAACACCCCCTGGGTCACAGTCTCGTCAGGATTAGTGTCCATAAGCTCCATAATCAAAAGTAGGTTTATGTAACGTTGGGTCAGCATTGCTCTGACCGGAGCGCGCACTCCTGACGTGCTTCCACTTTCTGCTTGGAATTTTTTTGGCAGAGGGAAGGATCTGTACCTTTCCACCTCCTCCAGAGCTCCAGAGTCCAGGAGGCATATTTTGATCTGTGTTAGTTTAAAGTGATCGTTTGCCAAAAAGCTCAGGCGCATAGCTTTTCCCTCTTGATCCCAGTGTCGTCAGCCCAGCAGGACTCTGTTAGTGGCTGCTTCTAGAAGTTATAAGGCTGCTTGGATAGGCCGTGTATGCAAGCTTTACTTTATGGCCAAAGGTCTGTGTACTCTCACTGATCCTGCGTTTCTTCCTGCTGCAGTAACAGCCTCTGCTCTTCTGGGAAGGCTTGGCACTAGCAGTCGGATTTGATTTTATTCAACCATGGCAACATTCGTGAGCTCAGATCACAAATAAACACCACTTGGACTCGTGCTAGATTGCGCCTGGAACTCGAGAACATTGTTTATACTGCTCCACAGCCACAGTCCTTCACAAGTGAGGCTAGGCTCATGTGCAGCTGCTCCACTCTGAAGGCTTTTCTGTGAAGTTTAGCTTTGTGTCATGGGCATGATTTACTGTGAACTGTCGCTCTGTAGGAGGCTGACACCCCCCTGTTCGGACAGGACCCCTTTGTCTCTCTCTCACACACACACACACACACACACACACACACACACCTCAGGTGATGTGCTTCTATCTTGGGATATGTTGTGAAAGGCCGGCTCTGTGAGAGATGCTGTCTGTGCCAAATGACTGTTAACACCTTCTCCTCACCTGAGCGCTGACCAGAGAGAGAGAGAGAGAGAGAGAGAGAGCGAGAGCCAGTGCGCGTGCGCACACACACACACACACACACACAGTGTAGGAATGAGCATAACTGAATTCTGTGTTTCATAGTAGTGCTTAAAGACTGGTTGATGGTTCACAAGCACGCACAGGACTGTCTGTGTTGTTTCATGTTTATAGTGCTCACGTCACTTTTCCTGGCAACTGTGCACTTTTTTTGGGCCTAAGCTGGGGGTGGCGCTGTAGTGCTGCTGGAGTCAGCTCTTGCCGGCACAGAAGAAACAAAGAACAAAGGAAAAGCACAGTGTAAAGACTCATAGATCTCACACATTGTCTTCACTATAAAATACAAATCTATTAATACATCCATTTCACATCCAAGGTGGGTGTGTGTGTGTGTGTGTGTGTGTGTGTGTGTGTGTGTGTGTGTGTGTGTGTGTGTGTGTGTGTGTGTGAGATACCCTCTTAAAATGTTATCACAGTATACAGTATTACTGCAGGATTGAGGGGTGCACTGTTGGGCCGCATGAACCTCATCTGTGAGTGCGGGTCGAGTGAAGGGTTTTCGGCTCTGTGCAGTTCAGCTCAGCCCACTCAGTACAGACCGACAGCGCACACAGACATGTGTTGATGGTTAAAACCCTGAGAGAGCGAATTTCAGCATGTAGTGCTTAGTGATTAAGTGAAAGGATTCAGTTCTATACTGATTGGAAGCACAGCTGGCGCTAACAGACACTTGAGGTGTCTTCTTCCCCATTCGGCTTCAGAGTGTGACATCAGCAGTCAGTGAGACGCTACAGCCCTGTAGCTCACTTAAACGCATTAGTTAACTTTATGGCCTTGTTCACCTCATAAATTGACTGTTTTTAAAGAGCTGTTGAGAACAGGTGGATAATCTGTGATGCTATGAAACTAACAACTGTTTTTCTGCTTCTTCCAGTCGACATTCGGGAGATTAAGGAGATCCGGCCCGGTCAGAAGTCTCGGGACTTCGAGCGCTATGTTGAGGACTCCACAGCCCGACCAGACCAGGCCCACTGCTTCGTCATCCTCTACGGAACAGAGTTCCGCCTTAAATCCCTCAGTCTGGCAGGTAGGATAACTAAGCCACGAACAAGTGACACCTTAACAACTGGGTTATCATAGCAACAGCCTAGAGTCACCTTAACATCTAACTGGGGTGTTATAGCAGCAGTCTAGTGACACCTTAACAACCAACTGGGGTATGATAGCCACAGCCAAGTGACACCTTAACAACCAACTGAGGTTTCATAGCAACAGCTTAATGACACTTTAACCTACTGGAGTATCATAGGAACAGCCTAGTTACACCTTAGCCACCAACTGGTGTATAATACCAACAGCCTAGTGCCGCCTTAACTACCAACTGGGTATTGATAGCCGCAGCCAAGTGACACCTTAGCATCCTGCTGGTATTTCATAGGAACAGCCTAGTGACGCCTTAGCAATCAACTGGGGTATCATGGCAACAGCCTAGTGACACCTTAGCAATCAACTTGGGTATCATGGCAACAGCCTAGTGACACCTTAGCATCCTGCTGGTATGTCATAGGAACAGCCTAGTGACGCCTTAGCAACCAACTGGGGTATCATAGCAACAGCCTAGTGACACCTTAGCATCTAACTGGGTTATCATAGCAACAGCATAGTGACACCTTAGCAACCAAGTGGAATATCTTAGCAACGGGTTAATGGCACCTTAACAACCAACTGGGGTATCATAGCAGCAGCCTAGTGACACATTAGCAACCAAATTAGAGTCAGATGCAGCGAGTGGAGGAGTGCTGACTATATTGTGGTGCCGTGGGCGAAAAGCAGTAAAGTCAGTCGCAACTACAATACAGTCATTAGGCATTTTGTTTTAATACGTACCTTTTATTTAAAGTGTTTGTTTAACTGACTTTTTATTTATAACTGTCATTGTAATTTGGTTTAACTTTCAGCTGTTAACTACATAAACTGTTGATATAGCTACTAAGCTAATTCAATATACAGAATATGGCACTAATAATAACGCAGGTTAGACGTTATGAAGCTCTGGACCTTGATGAGATTTTCTCTAACTGGACTCTAGCACCTGAGCAGCTGCAGATTAGTAACCACCTGGAAGACCAAGGCAACAACCTAGCAGCACCTTTGGATACTGTACCAACACGTGAATGAAATTACCTCCTTTATAACCTTAGGAGATTAATTTGATATTTCTGAAGATTGACATCCCCCTCCTCACCGTTCATTGATGTTTTCTCACACTCCTTTTAACATGACCCCTTACCTTTTTTTTCTTACACACCTTGTTTGTGTTTGTTTGTGTGTGTGTGCTTGTGTGGGTTTTTAGCCACGTCCGATGAGGAAATGACTATGTGGGTGAAGGGTCTGAACTGGCTGGTGACCGACACTCTTCGCTCTCCCACACCTTTACAAATAGAAAGGTTTGTATCTCTCCACATCCCCTCACCTGTTACATCTGGTCTTTTAATAAAAGTACGCTGTCTTCCCTCCTGCCTCATATTTAGCTAAACATGGCGCATGTATAAGGTACTGCATGTATTGCTGTCCTTATTTATTCTTAACTCTGTGATGTCCAGTGCCAGAAACAAAAAAAAAAATTCTCACTATGAAGAGAGAGACGAGGAGCAAAGGAACGAAAATAACAATTACGTATTTCAGACTAATGTCTGCCGCAGGACTATGAGGAAGAAATGAAAGAGTCAAACAAATAAATACAGTGGTTGAGTTCCTAACTTGTGTTTATTGATGGTCAGAAAACATGTTATTTCTTACTAATTGAAGGAATAAGGTTTAAAAGACCGTTGGTTCCCCCCCCCCCCCCCAACGGTGTTGGGAAACTCTAATAGGCGTCTTGCCTGTGACGTAGATGGTGGACAACACTCTAGAAGCTGCACTTAATTTAATGCAGAATGATGAAAAGGTGTGTTGTTTTTGGCTGCAATCATTCAATGTACAGTGGGACATCTGTGAACAAATGGCCCAAAGATCCCAAAATATCCAGAAAATGGACTACATTTGTCAACTTTAAACGGGCACTTTGGAAAGGAACATCCGCTCACTCCGTTATCTGTAGCTCATTTCACTGGCGCTTTTCCAACAATATGGGCATGTAAGGACACCAACGAAAGGTGTTCAAGAGCCTCTGTAACATGGAGGTAAACAGGGTAAGGACACTCACTTCGCCTGTTTTAGTTGGTGTTAGTTAACGTTAGCTTGACTCGCTAAACTCGGTGGCTCAGATTATACTCGGCTACGTAGCTGCATTACGGAGGTTTATAGTGTCGGATGAATTCGAGTTCGACTTCGATCACATTTACAAGAATAACGGTACCTCTACATTTGAGTTTAGCTTATTGCTAGGCTATTATCATGAATAATGTTGGTTATTTAGCTAGATACTGTCATAACAGTCAGTCATAACGGTGTTTTACCGCGGCGTTGTTCAGCTGTTGTCCACCAGTGACGTCACGGTCGCGTTCGAGAATTTCCGTAGCGAGCTCGGGTTTTTCCGTCAATTTAATAAAATTGTCAGTTTTAAAGCAAATTAAGCTGCTATTTTCATTTTAATTCATACTTATATCTGTCAGTAACTACAATAATGTGGAATATTCATGGAGGTCCATTAAGTGGTGCTTAGTCTTTAAAGATGGAAATGGAGGGTCAACTTCGTTTTAAACCGAAACCTCCTCACGTTCCTGAATGGAAAAACATTTATTCTTCCCCAAAATCCTGCCGTGTGTGTAATGATTACAGAGTGTGGTTTAGGGCTGTCCTGCCCTAGGAGAAACAGAACAGGGAGAGCAGTGGGAAAAGGTGAAAGTGAACACGGATTGAGTCGCCCTGACCACAGCCACAGAAACAGACGGAGCACTTTCCTGTTTTATTTCCTCGAAATGTTCCGTTTACAAATCAGAAACAAGTTGTTTCCCATTTTCCTTTTTCCTCATTTAAAAAATATAGTAGGAATTCTAAATGGAAGAGCCACACTTGGACAGCTCTGCTCTAATGAGATCTGGGTTGCTATCATTATGACAGTCATCTCTGTGAGTGATTTTATTGAGACCTCAGGCTCATGTCTTTGAACATGCACCATTCAATAGGCAGATGCTCGTTCGTCTGGGGTGTACCTTCTGGGGTTGGGCTGATAGAGGATGCATCATCTTTGTTTATTTAGGGCTGAATTATAATTATGTTGAGCCAGCATCTTGGGAAACCGGGTTCTTGTTTCATTAAGGACCTTATGGGCGAGTGCCCAGTTGTCCACAGTTTATTGCTTGCAGAAAGATTTTGTTAAGAAACTGCAGCTCACTGTAATGCTGGCTCTGATAAGTACACGGCTCTTAAGTATCCCCTTCTTTATATTTATGGCGTCTTATGGTTAGTTTGAGTGCATGGAGCAGACAGAAAACAGGGTTGTGCTGTGGAACGTCAGCTGGTTTTAGGGTGGCTCACCGCAGTGGCTAAGTGTGGTATAAAAGTGGGTATTACCCTGGAGCTGATGAGCTCTAACTCTGGAACTAGTAGTAGAGGAAAAACATCCTTACGTTAGGGAACCCACACCAGTTAAGAGTAACAAGATAGCTGTCATCATCCATCACGATGTGTCCCTGTAGACATTGTAGTGCGCCAGTTGTGTAGACCTAGCCTAGCCCAGTTGGTTTTGCATCACTGAGCAAGTTCAACCAGCTCAGCTCAACAGCTCTGTTTACAGAACCATTTCATATATTTTTTTGTGTAATAAATATGGCAGAGCAGCATGTTACATTACTATATTACTACATTATAAAATGAATTATAACTGATGGCCTATGTGTGTTCTCCCTGTGTCTGCGTGGGTTTCCTCCAGTTTCCTCCCACGGTCCAAAAACACAAGTGGTAGGTGGATTGGTGACTCAAGTGTCCATAGGTGTGTGTGTGAGTACTGGCGCCCCCTCCAGGGTGTGTTCCCGCCTTGCGACCAATGATTCCGGGTGGACTCCGGACCCACCGCGACCCTGAACTGGATAAGCCCTTTGAACGATGGCCTATTTGTTTCTCCACATCAACATTAACAGAATTAGAATCTTAAAAACTATGATAACAGTTGTATCTCTGTAGGTAGCTAAAAACATCCAGCTCCACTTTAAATGGTAAATCAGTTACGTTCTAGAACCTGACGTTGCTTAATAACATTTAAAGGTGGAACTGAAAAGCTGCTGAATCTGAATTGAGCTCCATATCTCCGTCTGAGCTGGGATTCACTATTAAAGTGAGAACAGAAGCAGCCTGGTTGCACCATGATATAAATCCTGCACACGAGGCCTTTATCTACATGTTCTTATTGTGCTTACGTGCCTTTTAAAGTCCAGTTAATTCATTTGAACTGCTTTTCTCTGTGGGTTGCGTCACTTTGTGTATTAATGATTTAAGTGTATTTTTGTGTTATTATCAATGCACACTGATGCTACTATAAAAGCATGCGAACGACTGTAATCCGGTTTTACAGCTTCTGTGTTTTTCTTGTTTCAGGTGGTTAAGGAAACAGTTTTACGCTGTTGACCGCAACAGGGAAGATAAGTGAGTTAAAAGTGTTTCTTTTCATTCCTTAAATTCTGTACTGATGTAATTACATGTAGCTGTCATTTACTGATTTAATTTATCCGTCGAATCCAAACAAATAAGTGTGAGTTATCTGTGCTGCGTAGTGTACGACCTGGAGAGCTTTAAACATGACATTCGAGCTGCGTTTGGGGCTTAACTGGGTCCATTCCTTCCATTGTGTGTGTTTTATCTCAAAGACAGAACCGCTGTCTGCATCCATTCCTAATGTCCCTACGTCCTCGTGGTTCCAGCGCAGAGCTCTTTAAGGTTTATTTAAGGTCGTCTTGAGTGACATACGGTTCCTGTCCTCTGGCTCCAGCTCCCATTTCACCCCTCTTTCATCTGCTTTTAAGAGGAAGGAGGAGACTCCTAACGGCAGGGAGTTTTCGGAGAGTGCCTCTGTGTCTCAGATGAGGCCCTGTGTAAAGTAGAGCTGTAAACATTGATTGTTAGGAGTCGATGATTTTTGGAAAGTGTCAAATAATAGAAATTGACGTGCACAGCATTTTAGACTCTCTCCAAAATAATAAAACAAACCAGACACCATTTTAAAAATACTTAAAGAGTAATGTCCAGAAGGTATTTAATGTTTATTTTTTTAAGGCCTCATGCCTTACCACGTGTTTGAACTCGTTCTTCAGTGATCTGGTCTGTTCTTTGTGGGTCTAAGTGTTGGGAACAGGAGAGGAGACACACTGCTTTAGTTGGGTTATTTAATCTTTTTATTATTTTAATTAATTAATTAAACAATTTCAGACAATGAATGAATTAATGAATTATTTATATAACACAATAAAAAAGGAAATTAGAGCATATTTATTAATTTTTTTTTTTTTTTACATTAGCGAAGTGTGTAAACTTAAAATAACTATATGCTTTAGCCTCCGTGAAGTCCTTTTCATTAACAATAAGAGGATGCAGGAGATTAGCATTAGTGTCTGCATCAGCCGAGGGGCGTGGGCCTAATAGAGATGAATGGAGTCCAGTTGGAGTTTGTGGGGGACTTTGTTTGTTTGTTTATTCGTTTGGAGTTAAGGAAATGTGGACGTTGTGACATCACAAAAACTAGTGACGGTGTTGTATGTTTTTAAAATAGTGAACAGTTAAAATACTACATCGTACTCTTCGTAAAAGGTGATTGTGTATGATATCGGCTCGTTTAAAATCAACAGACGAAGACGGGCATTTGAAGCTTTGTGTTTTAGCTGTGAGCTCTCTCACGGTGAGGTTTAAAATGTGCTGAGTTAGGCTTGAGACCTTATCAGCTAACGCACACACACACACACACACACACACACACAGAGAGAGAGAGAGAGATAGATTGGAGAGTAGAGCCGCAGTTGGGGGCTGCAAGCAAATACACATCCTGCAACAGGAAACAAAGCTTTAGAGAACGCGCGCACACACACACACAGAGAGAAAGACACCAACAGAAAGGGGGAGAAAGGAGACCAAAGGAAGAGCAGAGCAGGCCCTTGTGGGGACTCTGAGTTTGATTCAGGGAGTCGTTCATGGGGAGGATTTATACGTTTTATTTCTACATTTATACTCATCATTCCTCTGTTTATACGACTGCCCGTCATATAACAGCTAAGGTCTATTCAGCATTAACAACCTTTTGAAGTTTAGAGGATGCAGTGACGTTTAGGGGCGGAGTAGATCTGGAGAACCAGAGGGGGTTCAGAAATCCCAGTCATTCATAGAGAAATCCAGCTTTGATTTGGTGTTCCTTAAATGGGCACGACTCAGACTTCCTGTTCACGTCTTTCCCCGCTCCCCACCGAACCTGCAACATGTATCAATCCGTTTTTATGGACATGGCCCTGCACTGAACAGATCTGATAAAGACCAGGGGTCTCTCTCTCTCACACACACACACACACACACACACACACCAGCTGTCATCTGCAGGTCTTTATGGAGGCGGAAT
>NC_089804.1:56099953-56104953 GCF_029633855.1 Hoplias malabaricus
ACTGTCCGAAAACAACGACACAATACAAATACATTACTGTCACCAAAGGTATAAAGGTACAGCAGTGGTGTTAGAGTCCAGTTGTGTTCCCTAAAGGTTCATTACATTCTCTTCTTCAGAAGGAGAGGGGGATCTCTGTAATCTTTTGTGATGTGAATTTGTAATAAATGGTAAGTCCTGTAGAGTCCAAGTCGGTTTTTCTTCATTTGTCCCCCTTTAATTCTTAACTAACTTCTGCTAGTGGTGAGATACCTGTTGCTGTGGGATTGTCATGGGAGAAGTGGTGTGTCTGCGGTGGTTTTCTGCTCTAGTTTTTAAAAAAAAAAAGGATTCTTAAGAGCATGAAAGTGTTTGATCTTGACCTTGTCTCGATTTCTGATGTTCTTGAGTGAGTGGGTATCATCTCTGATTTAAAACAATGCCATACTGAACTGTTTGTGTGTTTTTCTCAGGAGCTCTGGGCCACAGATAATAACAAAGTACAGGAGTTTATGTTCCATTACCTGAAGGATCCTTTGAGGGAGATCGAGCAGCCTTACTTCCTCCAGGATGAGGTATCTCTCTTCCAAAGTCTGCATTACAACACCTCACAGTGAGACCTAACCAAGCCTCGTTGGCTGCTGTTAAATATCATTCCACTCGAGCTCTGTGTCTAAGACTGTGTAACTTCCCCCAGTGCTTTTGGATAAAGCATCTTCTCACACATCCACTCTCACTCACACCTACAGACACTTTTGAGTCGCAAATCCACCCACCAACATGTGTTTTTTTTGGACTGTGGGAGGAAACCCACGCAGACACAGGGAGAACACACCACACTCCTCACAGACAGTCACCCGGAGGAAACCCATGCAGACACAGGGAGAACACACCACACTCCTCACAGACAGTCACCCGGAGGAAACCCACGCGGACACGGGGAGAACACACCACACTCCTCACAGACAGTCACCCGGAGGAAACCCACGCGGACACGGGGAGAACACACCACACTCCTCACAGACAGTCACCCGGAGGAAACCCACGCGGACACAGGGAGAACACACCACACTCCTCACAGACAGTCACCCGGAGGAAACCCACGCGGACACAGGGAGAACACACCACACTCCTCACAGACAGTCACCCGGAGGAAACCCACGCGGACACAGGGAGAACACACCACACTCCTCACAGACAGTCACCCGGAGGAAACCCACGCGGACACAGGGAGAACACACCACACTCCTCACAGTCAGTCACCCGGAGGAAACCCACGCGGACACAGAGAGAACACACCACACTCCTCACAGACAGTCACCCGGAGCGGGAATCGAACCCACAACCTCCAGGCCCCTGGAGCTGTGTGACTGCGACACCTACCTGCTGCGCCACCATGCCGCCCCTACACTTGTATTATTTTAGTTTAATGTAGTTTTAAAGTACTATGAGCCTTTGGTTCATAACAAGCATAAAGCATCTCTCTGTGTCTCTGTAGGTGGTTAATAGGTAATACATTTCCAGTTCCACCTTAAATGGTGAAACAATTATATTCACGCACCTGACACTTTTTGCAACATTTAAGGTGGAATTGGAGAGTTGGAAAATCGCTGCTGAATTAGAATCTGTATTCAGTTTCATATCACTGAAGGGTGAGGAGTGGGTGAAAATATAGGGCTGAACACTTATGAAGGTGTCCAGCAGTGTTCACCTGATATCACTGCAGACTGGTGCACAGTTACTTTAAGAGCTGGCCAGGGAGTGAAGCAGTCCTGTGTCATTTCTGTTCTGATGAAGTGTCAGGCTCCTGAAGGGTCGTCCTCTTTCGCAGGGGAAGATTTTAACCACCACGTCGTGTAACTCCTTTTCAAGCAAGGGGTAGGGGTCAAACCTGCCAGAGAGACCCTGTTCCACTTCCGCAGGCGAGGATGCCAGCGAGGGGGTCAAGGGGAGCTGCAGAGTGTTTTGGGAAGCACTGATTATAATTCAGGGCCCTGGGAGCTCCATTACTGGGAGGACACTGCTGCACCACAGCCATCCCTCTGAGACACTCCTCCACTCCCAGCAGGGCTTTGGAGGCTGACTAAGGCAGTAAAGGCTGTAAACGTATCCCTAACTCTGATGGGCCCTAATGCCATTTCAACCAACTTTGGCAGCTCCCAATAAAAATGCAAGAGAAGAAAACTGTGCAAACAATCATTTAATAACCATCTTAAAAGGCAGAAGCATGCGTCATCCTCTCTGCAGCCCTTCATAGTACATTCACCACACCACAGAGAGACAGTGGACAGAGGCTTTAAAGCAGCAGAGCAGTGGAACTTTTCGTTTTTAAAAGGATGCCTGCAAACGGTTAGGTCTAGCATTTGCATACAGCTCCAGCTGCAAAAAGTGTTGCATGAGCCGAGACTGTTCAGAAGTAGCACACAGACTTTATTCTGACTTTCCTTTCTTCAGACCTAGTTTTTATCAAGTCTGCTGTGCTGTTTCGCTATTTCTTTTTTTTTTTAAAAACACCGACCAACTATGACTGTCCTCCTTTCAAGTGCTTCCTGAGGTTTTGTGGTTTAGTCGGAAATGTCGATTACTACCTCTTTTTTTTGTTCTTTCTTCCTCTGTTGTTGACCTCAATTCCATGGGGCTTTGGTATGTTCTCAGAGAGATCTGCACCATGAATCTTTAGCTTCAGAAACCGCCTTCTTCTCAAGCACAGTAATGTGACTCGGACACAGGGTACAGCGGTCTGAATCTAGTCTAGTCAGGTAAATCTAGGTCTAGGTAAAGCCGGTTCTTGTTTACTCCCTGTTCTCTCGTGTCGTGTAAACCTTGTCCAGAGAGAGTCGTCACTCTACGCCACGCAACGCAGACGACCAGCACCAACTCTCCATCTGTAAAATCTCCAGCTGCAGCAGAGATCACGTTTGTTTTTATCCGACTCACGACGGCAGCTCGTAAAATGACGCCGTGGTCTTTTGAAGAGGTTCAAACGCTCCTTGGATCGGTGGCCGACGAAAGAATCCAGCGAGAGCTGGACGCTGCAACAAGGAAGGAACAAACTCTACTGATCTGTCTGAACTGATGACGGAGCTGTGTTCAGTCCCAAACAACAACAACAACACGCCAATACACCATGAGTAAACACCGCTTAACGTTACCGCTGCCGTTGTTGTGGTCTCCAAAGCCCACTGTTCCCCTTAGAGACAGTGTTTTGAGACGTCACTTGATACATTCAAAGGGGAGTCGTAGGAGTCAAAACCAACCAAGAACCAGAGGCTACAATCATTGTAGCGCTGACAATGATCCACCAGCCGAATCATCCCTGCTCTGTGGCTCTCCTGAATATTGAAGAACAGGATGATGGGGGCTAACAACCAAGTGGCCCTGTGTTGTCGGTGGAGCTGAAAGAATGAACAGGGAGGAGGTCATACGTTCTGTACACAGTGGGGTGATATTAGCTCGTGTGCCAAGTCTGTTGCCTCTAAAATGGCCCAGCAACGTTTGACTCATTCACACGGCCCTTTGATGCTATCTCCACAGAAGCTTTGATGTTAACCTCAGTTGTGTATTGCAGATATCGCACCGCTTCATTGGCAGACGTCTCTTTCATATTGTCAACTCAGCTGCTTTAAGGTGCACGCATGGTGGATATAATCTGTTTAGAAAATCAAGAGATGAAATGAGAAGCTCTTGTTTTGCGTGTGGGCTGGAGATGTACAAACCCCCAGCACTAGGCCATGGAGCACCGGAGCAGACCTAATGAGTCTGATCCCATGTGTGAAAGTACAGAACCAGTCATTTACGTTATAGACTGCACCGAAAGTGACGGCATATGACTCTAAAACAACTCCTCTTTGTTTTCTTTTCTCTCTCAGTTCCTCACGTACCTGTTCTCAAAGGAGAACTCCATCTGGGACTTCACGCTTGACCAAGTACATCCAGAGGACATGAACAACCCTCTGTCTCACTACTGGATTTCATCATCACACAACACGTACGTATACAGAGCTGCGTTATGCGTCTGACAAGAGCCACCAAACTCCACGTCAGTGGTGCCAGTTAAAAACTCTTAACCCTGTCAGCTGCTTTAATTTAGATGTAGTCTTGTGTAAAAATATATAAAAAAAAGGCTGACTGAAGCGATATGTTTGATTTTACTGTGAACACAGGTGAAGACAAAGCTGTTGGGGGTTTATAAATGTTACTGAATAAACAGGAAGGTGTGGAGTATTTGCTAGTGGTCAGTGCCTCAGTGATTTCCGTGGTGTGCTGAGGTGTTACATCTGTCTAAATTTACCGTCAATGTCATTGTCACACCTCTGACAAAGGACCAGGAGCTGGTTGACCTCAGAACTGCAGCAGAGTCCGCGGTTTCTGTACCTGACATGTTCTGACTGTTTGGACTTCATGCTCTTTTGTTGGTTTATGTTAAAGGGGATTTCCACTAGAGTGGTTCATTGTGAAACGCTCTGTTGTTCACAGCGGTGGTGAATGGAACCAGACGTTGGCCTCTTAAGAGCTGTTATACGAAATGGTTTTGAGTGTTGTAAAACTTGAGACAGAAAGGCGACGTGAGTAGCATCGATTATCTGGTCACAGTGCCCCCTTCTGAGGTCGTCAAGTGGATATATCAACATCAGGAGAACTGTCGGTTCTTAAAGACTAAGCACCACTTAATGGACCTCCATGAATATTCTACATTATTGTAGTCACTGACAGATATAAGTATGAATTAAAATGAAAATAGCAGCTTAATTTGCTTTAAAACTGACAGTTTTATTAAATTGACGGAAAAACCCGAAATTCTTAAACGCGACCGTGACGTCACTGGTGGACAACAGCTGAACAACGCCGCGGTAAAACACCGTTATGACTGACTGTTATGACAGTATCTAGCTAAATAACCAACATTATTCATGACAATAGCCTAGCAATAAGCTAAACTCAAATGTAGAGGTACCGTTATTCTTGTAAATGTGATCGAAGTCGAACTCGAATTCATCCGACACTATAAACCTCCGTAATGC
>NC_089804.1:56109953-56164953 GCF_029633855.1 Hoplias malabaricus
CCTTCACAGGGCGACACACACTCACACCTACGGACACTTTTGAATATCCAATCCACATACCAACGTGTGTTTTTGGAGTGTGGGAGGAAACCCACGCAGACACAGGGAGAACACACCACACTCCTCACAGACAGTCACCCAGAGGAAACCCACGCAGAAACAGGGAAAACACACCACACTCCTCACAGACAGTCACCCAGAGGAAACCCACGCAGACACAGGGAGAACACACCACACTCCTCACAGACAGTCACCCAGAGGAAACCCACGCAGACACAGGGAGAACACACCACACTCCTCACAGACAGTCACCCAGAGGAAACCCACGCAGACACAGGGAGAACACACCACACTCCTCACAGACAGTCACCCGGAGGAAACCCACGCAGACACAGGGAGAACACACCACACTCCTCACAGACAGTCACCCGGAGGAAACCCACGCAGAAACAGGGAAAACACACCACACTCCTCACAGACAGTCACCCGGAGGAAACCCACGCAGACACAGGGAGAACACACCACACTCCTCACAGACAGTCACCCGGAGGAAACCCACGCAGACACAGGGAGAACACACCACACTCCTCACAGACAGTCACCCGGAGGAAACCCACGCAGACACAGGGAAAACACACCACACTCCTCACAGACAGTCACCCGGAGGAAACCCACGCAGACACAGGGAAAACACACCACACTCCTCACAGACAGTCACCCGGAGGAAACCCACGCAGACACAGGGAGAACACACCACACTCCTCACAGACAGTCACCCGGAGGAAACCCACGCAGACACAGGGAGAACACACCACACTCCTCACAGACAGTCACCCGGAGGAAACCCACGCAGACACAGGGAGAACACACCACACTCCTCACAGACAGTCACCCGGAGGAAACCCACGCAGAAACAGGGAAAACACACCACACTCCTCACAGACAGTCACCCGGAGGAAACCCACGCAGACACAGGGAGAACACACCACACTCCTCACAGACAGTCACCCGGAGGAAACCCACGCAGACACAGGGAGAACACACCACACTCCTCACAGACAGTCACCCGGAGGAAACCCACGCAGACACAGGGAGAACACACCACACTCCTCACAGACAGTCACCCGGAGGAAACCCACGCAGACACAGGGAGAACACACCACACTCCTCACAGACAGTCACCCGGAGGAAACCCACGCAGAAACAGGGAGAACACACCACACTCCTCACAGACAGTCACCCGGAGGAAACCCACGCAGAAACAGGGAAAACACACCACACTCCTCACAGACAGTCACCCGGAGGAAACCCACGCAGAAACAGGGAAAACACACCACACTCCTCACAGACAGTCACCCGGAGGAAACCCACGCAGAAACAGGGAAAACACACCACACTCCTCACAGACAGTCACCCGGAGGAAACCCACGCAGAAACAGGGAAAACACACCACACTCCTCACAGACAGTCACCCGGAGGAAACCCACGCAGAAACAGGGAAAACACACCACACTCCTCACAGACAGTCACCCGGAGGAAACCCACGCAGAAACAGGGAAAACACACCACACTCCTCACAGACAGTCACCCGGAGGAAACCCACGCAGACACAGGGAGAACACACCACACTCCTCACAGACAGTCACCCGGAGGAAACCCACGCAGACACAGGGAGAACACACCACACTCCTCACAGACAGTCACCCGGAGGAAACCCACGCAGACACAGGGAGAACACACCACACTCCTCACAGACAGTCACCCGGAGGAAACCCACGCAGACACAGGGAGAACACACCACACTCCTCACAGACAGTCACCCGGAGGAAACCCACGCAGACACAGGGAGAACACACCACACTCCTCACAGACAGTCACCCGGAGGAAACCCACGCAGACACAGGGAGAACACATCACACTCCTCACAGACAGTCACCCGGAGGAAACCCACGCAGAAACAGGGAAAACACACCACACTCCTCACAGACAGTCACCCGGAGGAAACCCACGCAGACACAGGGAGAACACACCACACTCCTCACAGACAGTCACCCGGAGGAAACCCACGCAGACACAGGGAGAACACACCACACTCCTCACAGACAGTCACCCGGAGGAAACCCACACGGACACAGGGAGAACACACCACACTCCTCACAACTGTGGTTTTATATGTAATTGAATTATTTTTGCTGTTATTGATTCGTTCCTCTGCTTTTCCCACAGCTATCCCATCATCCTCTCCATCGAGGACCACTGCAGCATCGTCCAGCAGAGGAACATGGCGTCGTTCTTTAAGAAAGTCTTCGGAGATATGCTCCTGACCAAAGCGGTGGACATCTCCGCCGATGGCCTGCCCTCGCCCAATCAGCTCAAGAGGAAGATTCTCATCAAGGTCAGAACTTGTTGGCAGAAACGGATGTGTGTGTGTGTGTGTTGGGCAGAAGTTTATTCAGGCTGAAAATGTAAGAAAAATACAAACAGAACTTTCTCCGTTGTGACCTGCCTCACAGTTTGAGCCTGAAAACCAAACCCAAATGAAATGATTGACTTACGGTTTCTTATTTTATTTATTTACTTTTGTTTCTGGAGGGAGGTGTCTCTTTTTATATACGTCTCGTGCAGGTTGTACACTCTGTCTCTCGTCTCCTTCTCTCTCTCTCTCGTCTCTCTCTCTCCTTTCTCTCTGTCTCTCTCTCTCCTTTCTCTCTCTCTCTCTCTCTCTCTCTCGCTCTCTCTAGTGATAGACAACACTGTAGCACACAGGAAGCTCTGGTTAATTTAGTTAATTCTGATGTTGATTACTATGTTAACAGCACAAGAAGTTGGCAGAAGGAAGTGCGTATGAAGAGGTTTCTACCTCCACTCCGTACTCTGAAAACGACATCAGCAACTCCATCAAGAACGGCATTCTCTTCCTGGAGGACCCCATCAACCATGTGAGGATCCATATCTTTCGTCATGAGTATACACACACACACACACACACACACACACGTTTATATACTTCCAAATCTGAGGTATATTTCTCTCCTTCTGTTTAAAGGAGTGGTACCCTCACTTCTTCGTCCTGACGAGCAGTAAGATCTACTACTCGGAGGAGACCAGTAGTAACCAAGGCAACGAGGATGAGGAGGAGCATCGGGAGGTGAGGAAGATCCCGTGACTGCGCTGTATAAAAATGACAACTGGAAGAAACTGACGTAATCATGACGTAACCAACATTCGAACGTGGTTTTATTAAACTCAGTTTTCCTTATGATCTTCTGTCAAACCCAGTGAAATCTTAATAGTGTAAGAAATAAATCTGCTTTTATTGTCATTGCACAGCAGATTTAACCCATCCTTGGCAGTGAATACATAGACACACACACACACACACAATCAGGTACCTGTGAATTGTGGGGACATCACATAGAATTCCCAAATTAAGACATATCTTCACCTTAAAGTGATATTCATAGTGCAGGCCAGCTGGTAGGTCCCCACAATGTAGTGTGTTCCTGGTATACCTCTCACACTAGGCGCAATGAGTGAACACACACACACACACATGGTTAATTACGTGCCAAGTGAGCAGTTGAAGGTTAGTTGCCTTGTCCAAAGGCACCAATGCTGTGGATGTTGAGGGAAGACACAGTGCTGTTCCTTCATTCCCTCAACCTTCTGGTCCTAAGCCCACTTCTCTAACCATTAGGTCACGGCTGCTGCTTGTCTATTTTTGTTTGAATTAAACCTAAAAAACATCTAGAACGTTCTTCCACAACATTAAAAACAAACTCCTGAAATGTTAGCACCAACATGGGCTCCACCTCGAGGCCTGGTGGAGTCTGTCTGGTCTGTAATTACAGAGTGGAGTTGTTACCTGCGGAACTCACCCTGTGTCTGCACTGCGTTCCTCTGCTTTCTCCCGATGCCTCTCCGCAGGTGGGGAACGGTATGGATCAGCACGTGAGTGAGAAGTGGTTTCACGGTAAACTCGGGGCTGGACGCGACGGTCGGCAGATCGCTGAGAGGCTGCTGTCAGAGTACTGCCTGGAGACCGGAGCCCCGGACGGATCCTTCCTCGTCCGAGAGAGCGAGACCTTTGTGGGAGACTACACCTTGTCTTTCTGGTAATATTGATAAGCTTCTACTCTTCTGGGGGAGTTTACACTTGATGTTGGAACTCCAGAGAACATAGCTCCAGTGTTCCACACTCGAGGGACTTTAAAGATGAAGCTATGCTGTGCGTTTGTGCTCCTCAGGCGTTCGGGACGAGTGCAGCACTGTCGGATCCACTCTCGCCAGGAGGCTGGCAGCCCCAAGTTCTACCTGACTGACAACCTGGTGTTTGACACCCTGTTCGCGCTCATCACGCACTACCAGCAGGTGGCGCTGCGCTGTAACGAGTTTGAGATGAAGCTGACGGAACCTGTGCCTCAGACCAACGCCCACGAGAGCAAAGAGTGAGTCTCCAACACAGCAGTAGAACCCTGTAAAACACAGAGACGGTCTGTAAAACTGCGTCCACTGCTTGTTATTAAATTTACATAGGGTTTCTGTCGTTTTAAAGCAGGCAGCGTTAACAAATACGTTTGTGTCTCCGTGTCTTTCAGGTGGTATCATGCGTGTTTATCTCGGAGCCAGGCTGAGAACATGTTGATGAGAGTTCCACGAGACGGAGCGTTCCTCGTGAGGAAGAGAACGGAGTTCAACTCCTATGCCATCTCCTTCCGGTAAATTCTCTCTCTCTTTCTTTTCTATTCTTTCTTTCGTTTATACTCACTCTAACAGTCTCAAATTCTTGCTTTCATCTTTCTATGAGCGGAGACTCTCACTTTCTCTTGCCCTTTCTCACTCTCACTGTGTCTCTTGCACCGCACCACACCCCACCCCCCCACCTCCCTCTGCTCAGAGCCTCTGTCTCTTTCTTGCTCTTTCTCGTACTCCCTGTCGTTCTGAAAGGAAATATGAAATGTGTTTTTATGGTAATTGTACAGTACAACGAAAATTTACCTCTGAATTTGGCCAATCACACACACACACACACACACACACACACACACCCCGAGCCACCCTTAGCACCCAGTACTAAGGGAGTCTCTCCATATTGATAGACAGTTTTTATATTTTTTATAACCAGTCAGGTCCAACATGAAGAAGAATGCTCCCTTGAAGCAGCATTTCCCTCAACCAGTGTCCACTCTGAAGCAGATACATCTTAGGGGTGATTTAATCTTGTGCTCCACAGTGGCCCCATGTTTAAAACTGTAGGACAGACTCTGACACAATACGGCCACTAGGTGTCAGTACCATAGCTGTTTCAGAATGTGTGGAATATAATTAGACAATTTTCTCTGTCTCTCTCTCCCTCTCTGTCTCTCTCTCCATTTCTCTCTCTCTCCCTCTCTGTCTCTCTCTCCATTTCTCTCTCTCTCCCTCTCTGTCTCTGTCTCTGTCTCTCTCTCTCTCTTTCTATCTCTCTCTTTCTATCTCTCTCTCTCTCTCTCTCTCTCTCTCTCTCTCTCTCTCTCTCTCTCAGTGCGGAGGGGAAGATTAAGCACTGTAGGGTGCTGCAGGAGGGGCAGACGGTGGTCTTGGGCACGTCTGAGTTTGACAGTCTTGTGGATCTGGTCAGTTATTACGAGAAACACCCGCTCTATCGCAAGATGAAACTGCGTTACCCCATTAACGAAGAAACACTGGAGAAGATCGGCACTGCTGTGAGTAAAACACACACACACACAGAGAGCATTAGTGTTTTTGATTTACACATTAGAAGATGGAAGGTGTGTTTTCACTCATTTGAATGTTGAGTGACACTCGAGTTACGATGAAGATGAAATGCGTCTGTTGGCTGGGCTTCGTCTGCCGCTGTGGGCTTTCTTTTTATAGCGGTCTGATACTGAACACGTTCTTAATGTTTTATACCTCGCTAAGAACGTCACATCCCCGTGATGTATTTATAAGACGTACAAAGAAGTTGTAAAGCATTTTTTTTGTGTAACATATAACGCCTGCAGTGTTATTTTCTTCTCATTGTTCTCTCCGTTTGCAGGAACCTGATTATGGATCTCTTTATGAGGGACGTAACCCAGGGTTTTATGTGGAAGCCAATCAGATGCCCACATTTAAGGTAATTTGACTTTAAGTGTAAGAGCCGGGTGTGGATTGTTGTTTCTCATTAGTCAGTAACACTTAACTGACGCGCGTGTGTGTGTGTGTGTGTAGTGCACTGTGAGAGCTATGTACGAGTACAAGGCCCAGCGAGACGATGAACTCTCCTTCAGTAAAAACGCCATCATTCAGAACGTGGACAAACAGGAGGGAGGCTGGTGAGTGACGCTTTATTTATTTAATCAATAGAAGTGCAACAGATACGAGACGTTTCACGTGTTGCACCAAGATCTCGTCTCAAACTCCGCTTCAGACGCAATCGACCTCCGTGTGCTTCGTAGAACGGTCTCGTCTGTCCCTCGACTGGACCCCATTGGACCCAGAGCGCTGTGGACCGAGATCGTTCAGCCCTCAAACCGAACAGCTGAAATCTGTCTCTCCTGAGTGACGACGGACCTCGGCGCGTCCTCATAGCCTCATAACTCCTGATGTGAGTCACGTACGATCTGGTGATGAGATGGAACGGAGAAGGCGGAGTGTTCAGACTGAGGAAGTGTTTAAACTCTGTTTCTGTGCTGTAGTATCGCAAAGATTTTAATAACAACACCCTTAGACATCAAGTTTGATGTGACAGCGGAGGAGCGTCTGAGATGTGTGAGAATGGAAAACAAATTTCTTAGAGGACGTGTTCTCCTCCTTTTCCAAAAGAGAACACAGTTCTGGTTCTTAATGAAATGTCTGTGACCTGCTTTGGTCAAAACACCACAAGGATCAAACCCCACAGCAGTGTTCTCCTCCTGTGTAAACAGCCCTGTTCAGAACGCCCGCTTTCAGCACCTGTTCCTTTAAATGATAACGAGCCGCTCGCTGTTCACCCCGACCCCGAGCGCACAGCAGTGAGGAGCGAGGAGCAGAAGCTCTGGTTTTTAGCCGTTTTCACTCTGTTCTCTTTCTTCTCCTTTTTTACTCAGTGCTCTTATTTCTCCGCGCTCTTTTTTTCTGTTTTGCTGCATTTTTTGCGCTCTCACATAAACATGGGTCCAGCGCTCTGATTGGACAGACTCAGACGAGGGGGCGGAGCCATTCTGAAGTCTCTGTATGTGATGTCAGAAGCAGAGCAGAATCTGAACGGCTCGTTTTATCCCATTTTAAGACTAAAGCAGTCACAAGTTTGGAGGGAAGTGTAGGAGAAGAAAAGGCTGTTAATGTGTGTGTGTGTGTGTGTGTGTGTGTGTGTGTGTGTGTGTAGGTGGAAAGGTGACTTGGCAGGAAAGAAGCAGCTATGGTTCCCTGCAAATTATGTGGAGGAGATCAGCCCCACAGCTGTGGAACCAGACAGATCTGTGAGTATTCAACACACACCCACACACACTCTCACACGTGTGTGCACCTCTATAAGTACCTTCCTGTATGACCCTAAGCCCCAGATACACGTATACAAGATTAAAACGGAAGGAAATGACGGTGAGGATCTAGCGACGGTGCCCCCTGTTGAGGGGTTAGATATTTTAGGTGTGCAGTGGTCAGTACAGACCCAAAGTGGCCCGAGGGTCCGTCTGGTGCGATCCCACAGAAGAGCTACTGCAGCACACGCTGCTGAAAGAGTTAATGCTGCTCTGACAGAGGGGTCAGGACACACAGGTCAGCGCAGCCTGTGCTACAGGAGCTCTTCTGAGTGCTTCATTTCTTATATGTATTGGATGTACAAATACGTTTAAAGCATTCTGTGTAATGTATTATTGTAGTTAATATTTATGGTGACTGTTGTGTACTATTAAAAATGGAAATTGTAATTTAATTGTGTACATTTAATAGTATGTTGTGTGTGTGTGTGTGTATATGAAGGACATGTACGTACTTACTATAGTTCCCATATAAATTACATAACTGTAAACCTGGGCCTAATTTTAGCATTGGAGGGTGGGAGGAGGAGTGTTTGTGGCTGTTACACTGTGTTGATGTTTTCTCTGCTCTGTCCTGTGTACACACACACACACACACACACACCCCTCCTCTACAGGCGACAGAGAACAGCCCTCTGGGAGATCTCCTGAGAGGAAGTATGGACGTGTCTTCCTGTCAGATCGGTGAGTTTCCTCCGCTCTTTTCTTTCCCTCCTGGAGTCAGGCTCCAGCTCCTTCGCTGTGGCTCCCCCTTGTGACACTTTTGTGGCAATACAGCTCTTTTTTTTTTTTTTTTACACTTGCTTTCCTTACATTTTTAATTTTTATAAATAAATAAATACACACACACACACACACTCTACAGTTTTCTACACTTTTCTATTGGTTTCTGAAGATGTATTAATGTGATAACCGTTATCAAAGTGGTGCATGAAAAAAAACAAATAGAGGAACCAGATAAAGTACATGAGTGTTATATAACAATGCTCTCTGTCTGTGTGCCCCTCCGTGCAGTGGTGAGGCCTGACGGGAAGGGCAGTAGACCTCACGTCTTCACCCTGCTGCCGATGGGTTCTCCTCGTACGTCTCCGGTTCTGGACATAGCGGCCAGTTCTCAGGACGAGCTGAAGGACTGGGTTCAGAAGATCCGGGAGGTCACCGTGACCTCTGAGGCCAAGGTACGTCGTCTTTCCCCGGTCACTTTAGAGAAGGGTCTTTTCAATCAGAGACAAATCAGAACCTGACGTTTCGTCTTCTCATTTTTGAAGACGTCATCGTGCGAAGTGTCGCCCGTTAGCCAAGACCTCCTAAACCACACCATGCAAACAAGCTGGGAGTGTGAAGCGCCGTTTCAGTGTCACTGCAGCTCATCACGCTTGGAGGAGAACACTAGAGCTGCCCAGATCTGTTCTGTTAGCTAACGTCTCTCACACTGGCTGGCGTCTTATGGCGCTTTTCCACTGCATGGAACCTGCTTGGCTCGGCTCCTTTGCTTTTCCACCGGCCAAATCTGGTCCCTGGAGCCAGGTACTTTTCAGTCCCTGCTCTCGTACGGTTCCAACCGAGCCGATCAGGTACTAAATGGTGAGGCGTAAACCCCGCAGAGCTCTGATCGGCACAAACTCGCCGCTTATAAAATCTCTGAAGTTACAGCAGCTTTCACATTAGTCTTTATCCGACTCTCAGCAGCAGCTCGTAACATTCTCCCGAGGTTTTGAAGAGATTCAAACGCTCCTTGGGTCGGTGCCCGAGGGAAAATCTCCAGTGAAAGATGAACCTGCGACGACAACAACACGCCAGTACACGACAAGTAAACAGCACCTGACTTTACAGTCGCGTAGTTTACAGAATATAGCACTGTGTCACGGTGTCTGTTTGTTGAAGGACAACAAGCAGATAGTAGCTCTGATGTTTGGTTTATTCTTTCATTCTCTCTCTGGCTCTCTTTCTGTCTTTCTTTCTTTCTTTCTCTGTCTCTCTTTCTCTCTCTCTTTCTGCTTCTGTCTCTCTCTCTTTACTTCTCTCTCTCTTTCTGTCTCTCTGTCTCTCTCTACTTCTATCTCTCTGTCTGTCTGTCTGTCTTTCTTTCTCTCTCTCTCTCTCTCTCTCTCTCTCTCTCTCTCTCTCTTTTTAAAGCCCACGCTTCATGTTAGAGACAGGGTTTTGCGACATCACTGTCTCCAATTCACAGGGGAGCTGTGCTAGTGGAGAAGCATCTGGCTAAAAGCCTGTAGTTACAATGATTCAGAACTGTATTGTGCTCTTGTTATTTTTGTTTCTCAGCTGGAAGAAGGGAAGATGATGGAGAGGAGGAAGAAGATCGCCCTGGAGCTCTCGGACCTGGTGGTCTACTGCCGGCCCGTTCCTTTTGATGAAGACAGTAAGAGCTCCTTCAGTTCACCTTATGAGCACCTCAGTGGAGTGGGCTGGGCGTGTTATTCAGAACTACATTTCCCATAAGGCTTTGCTCTAAACCAGTGTTTTCTACTTCGGCTCCTGGATCTCTTTTCTTTATAATGTGTACAAACCCTTGAGTTGATTGTGGCGCAGAGACTGCGACAAGTGGTGCTTTTCCACTGCGTAGTCCCTACACTGCTCTACTAGACTCTAATGTTTTGCTTTGCCGTTAGGTAAATTGACTTCTTGACTCCTGAAACGTGGTTCTTTTTTTAGTACCCGCTCTCTCATTACAGTGAATTTTAATATTAGGGTAAAAATACTACCTAGTGTAGCTTTAAGAGTGTTTCTGGTGGAAACACTCTTTAAGATGGAAATGTCTCCAAACTCGGGAGACGGCTAACTGCGTTAGCGACAGTGCTACAAAACTAAACAACTCGAGTTACACATGAGTTTCTGTGGGAATTCAAACAATGTTTACTTCAGTCGCATACAAAAGTCATTTTTCCTCTCAAACACACCATTCCACCTTAAGAGACACTGAGATCCTGAACGTGAATAACCTAGAGTGAATTGCCCTCTGAGGCCAGTGGGACACGCTGGTTAGACCTAGACCACGAGCCTGACCTGGAGATCCTCCACCACCTTAGATTTGAGCTAAAGACAGAAATGACCTGTGAGAAACGCAGTCGGACTGATCTGTGTGTGTCGTCTGCAGAGATCGGGACGGAGCGCGCCTGCTTCAGGGACATGTCCTCCTTCCCTGAGACGAAAGCGGAGAAGTATGTGAACCGGATCAAAGGGAAGAAGTTTCTTCAGTACAACCGTCTGCAGCTCTCTCGGATTTACCCCCGGGGGCAGCGGCTCGACTCCTCCAACTACGACCCCTTACCCATGTGGCTCTGCGGCAGCCAGCTGGTCGCGCTCAACTTCCAGACTGCTGGTAAGAGCCACTGCGTTTAGTCGCGGTAGTTTACAGAATATAGCACTGTGTCACGGTGTCTGTTTGATGAAGGACAACAAGCAGATAGTAGCTCTGATGCTTGGTTTATTCTTTCACTCTCTCTATCTATCTATCTCTATCTCTATCTCTCTCTCTTTCTTTCTCTCTCTGTCTATCTCTCTCTATCTCTTTCTTTCTCTATCTCTTTCTTTCTCTCTTTCTCTATCTATCTCTCTCTATCTATCTCTTTCTTTCTCTTTCTATCTATCTCTTTCTTTCTCTCTCTATCTATCTTTCTTTCTCTCTCTATCTATCTTTCTTTCTCTCTCTATCTATCTCTCTCTCTTTCTCTCTCTTTCTTTCTCTCTCTTTCTTTCTCTCTCTTTTTCTCTCTATCTATCTCTTTCTTTCTCTCTCTCTCTTTCTGTCTCTCTCTATCTCTTTCTTTCTCTCTCTCTCTCTCTCTCAGATAAGCCGATGCAGATGAACCAGGCTCTGTTTATGCTGAACGGGAGGAGTGGCTACGTGCTGCAGCCACCGATCATGCGAGACGACAACTTCGATCCCTTTGACAGACACTCACTGAGAGGAGTGGAGCCCATCACCCTCGTCATCGAGGTCTGAGCGAATCCGAGTCTTTCACTTCTGGTTTTATTAACGTGCCGGTAGTTGAGGCTTTTTCTGTCGTGGTTTGAACAAATTTACAACAAAAATGTGAAATAATATCTGCTGATGTTGTGTGTTTAACCCCTTCAGAACAGCTGTTAAACATGGCACAGGCATCCATCCCCTCTTTGACTTGTTGTAGCTCTAATGCTTAGTTTATTAATGGGTTCTGGGTCTTTTTACAGGAGAAGATCAGGCCAAAAAAAGGACATCTACATCGAGAAAATAAAATGATCTTTATATTTTTGACTCAAGGTTGTTGTTTTCTCTCTTTCTTTATTTGTGGTCACATACCTCACCCTGTCTCATCTCTTTCTCTTTCCTCTTTCTTCTTGTATTCTACCTCTCTCTCTCATCTTTTCTCTTTGTGGTCACTCACCTTGCACACTCATCTCTCTTTTTCCTCTTTCTCTCTGTATTCTACTCTCGCGCTCTCTCGCTCTCTCTCTCTTTCTAACCCTCTCTCTCTCTTACTCTCTCTCTCTCTCCCTCTCTCTCTCTCTCTCTCATCTTTTCTCTTTGTGGTCACTCACCTTGCACACTCTCATCTCTGTTTCCTCTCTCTCTCTGTATTCTACTCTCGCTCTCTCTCTCTCTCTCTCTCTCTCATGCTCTTGTCGTTCAGAATTCATATTAGATTCAAAGTATCTTCATTGTTTAATGGTCTGACTGTTATGAGAATGTCCACCTTTTAACATAAGTCTGGAATATCCAGGGAAAGTGTGGAGAACCCCTGCTGTTGAGGATGTGTTCACTTGTTTTCATCCAAAATAAAACTCGACACGTTGTTTGAGCAGAGGCTGTCCATGCCCTGAACATTGCGTTCCCAGAAACTCATATTTCTTTGTTGTGTTTGGATGTTTTGAAGGTGCTGGGGGCGCGTCACCTGCCCAAACACGGTCGAGGAATCGTGTGTCCGCTGATCGAGATCGAAGTGTGTGGCGCGGATTACGACAGCGCCAAACAGAAGACGGACTCTGAGGGTGAGGAGGAGGAGGGGGGGAGGGGTGGGGAATCTCTTGGGATGCTCCTGATTCAGCTCAGTTTTGATTCAATGCAACTCTGTGATCAAAGTCATTTTGGGATGTTTCTGTTGGTCGGTTCAGTATGAGGTTCTGTTTAAAGTGAATGACGGATTGAATAATAAATGATTGCCGTTTTAAAAACAGTTGTGAGGATGTGTTCTCAGAACAGAGCCCACTGCTAAGAGCCCTGAAAGTAAAACGTGGAAAACAACACGTGGACACAACACGCGTGGAGAAATAAGAGCACTGAGTAAAAACAGCTAAAAACTAATGTTGCTGACATTAACATATTAACGCATGTGATATAAACTATTAACACATCAATTAAGTTTTTAACACAATCATTTCACCAGGAGTGTGGTGTGTTCTCTCTGTGTCTGTGTGGGTTTCCTCCGGGTGACTGTCTGTGAGGAGTGTGGTGTGTTCTCTCTGTGTCTGTGTGGGTTTCCTCCGGGTGACTGTCTGTGAGGAGTGTAGTGTGTTCTCCCTGTGTCTGCGTGGGTTTCCTCCGGGTGACTGTCTGTGAGGAGTGTGGTGTGTTCTCCCTGTGTCTGCGTGGGTTTCCTCCGGGTGACTGTCTGTGAGGAGTGTGGTGTGTTCTCCCTGCGTCTGCGTGGGTTTCCTCCCGGTGACTGTCTGTGAGGAGTGTGGTGTGTTCTCCCTGCGTCTGCGTGGGTTTCCTCCGGGTGACTGTCTGTGAGGAGTGTGGTGTGTTCTCCCTGCGTCTGCGTGGGTTTCCTCCGGGTGACTGTCTGTGAGGAGTGTGGTGTGTTCTCCCTGCGTCTGCGTGGGTTTCCTCTGGGTGATTCCAAACCCACCGCCACCCTGAACTGGATAAGGGTTACAGACTATGAATCAATGAATGATCATTTCACTAAATTTGGCCACAACTTCCTCCAATAATTTACTTATTTTCAGATCCAAGGGAGGTGTTGGTGGTTTCATCACGCAATGATTGTTACTAGGGCTGCAACAACTAATCGATTAAAATCGATTGTTAAAATAGTTGGCAACTAATTTAATAATCGATTAGTTGGGTCTAAGTTATTATACACATAGGTACAGTTGCTACACGTGACGAACTCTGGAAGAAGGGTTTGAAAAATGGCGGAGGCGGTCACAGCAGAGGATAATGTTAGCACAAGCAGAGAGAAAAATGTACGACCCCAAGTCATCAAAAGTATGGGAACACTTTACATTAACGCCTTCAAGGAACAGCGTTAGGTGCAACATGTGCACAGCTGATCTCGCATGGCACGGCAGCACAACATCACTGCATGAGGCACCTGAAAAGGAAGCCTGTTGGAGCTATGTGTGAAAGAGATGAAGTATAGTAAGTTAATTCTACTTTTTCTCTCACTAAAATGTTACTAGAGCCTGATAGAGTAGTTAAACAACATTTGTTTTCTTGGTACATTGATATTACACTCGCGTTTAGCGAACAAGCCTTGGCTTCCCCCTGAGTTTTCTCTTCCACCTTAAATGTGTCAGCTCGACCAGCAGTTGCAAAACAGGCCGTAGTTTTAGTTGAGCTAGCGTTAGCGACGTTAGTTTTTCTCTCACTCAGTGTCACTAGAGCCTGCTAGAGCAGTTAAACAAGATGTCTCATTTTTAGTAAATTTATATCACTCTTGTATTTAGTGAGTTTTCCGTTCCACCTTAAATGTGGCGGCAGTTACATTCAGAGTAAAAAAAAAAAAAAAGAAAATACATTTTTAAAAATAATATATTTAAAGCCTTTTTCAAGGTCATTGCGTGTTAGTGTTTGAGTATCACAGCCAAGTGTATATTACATACACTGTGTTAAATATTGATAAATATAAAATTAATGTAACTGTTGGGTTAATTCTTCATGTAAACACTAATTTTTAATAATGGTAGGTTGTGTGTTCCTTATATAATTACAACATTAGTTCTCTAAAATCTTAAATATCTTAACGATATCTGATCATATGTGTTTCCCTTTTATTCTCAGCACATGGCGTCATCACCCAATATCCATTTATGTCATTTCAGTTTGCCTGCATTGTTGTCTGCGTTTTAGATCAGTAGTTATAAACTTAAAAAAGGTGTATGTTCATATCTACACTTTCTCTCTCACCTCAGATACAAACAGCCCAGTGCTGACTATGATTTGAAGAAGATCTACACACCACAGCGAGCAGCTGTTCTCACTGATGGTGTCCTGAATATGTTAGTAACAGACAGGAAACCACATTTGGCTTGTCTTCCTTTTTGTCCGATTAATAATCGATCAATTGAAAAAATAATCGACAGATTAATCGATTATCAAAATAATCATTAGTTGCCGCCCTAATTCTAACATTACAATATTTTTATTCTAAAATATGGATTAAAGCCTTACCACATAACTTTTACCGTTACACTCCCAGTTTTCTCTCTCATCTCTCACACACACACACACACACACACACACACACACACACACACTTGTACAAACGGCTGCTGCGAGAAGTTTGACACTTCTATTTTCTTCTTCACGCATGTCTTAATCCACACATTTCTCTGTTATACCGTTGTTGGAGGTGTGTTGTTGTCGGAGCTGTGAGCTTTTTCTCAGTTGAAGCTTGTGCCGGGGCTTCTTCCTTGTGTTTGATGTTGTAACTCTCTCCCTGAAACATTTACTCAGCAAAGTAACCGATTCTAACTCAAATATCCTAAAAACTACTCTGAAATATAATAATACGTTAAAAAAGGACGGTTTCCTCTCACCGGTTTGTAGCGTATTACACTCTACGCATTTGTTTTATCTCCCTCCCAAAAAACAAGGAAATACTATCATTTTAACAAGTAATTAATCACAGAATTAACACCAAAAACCAGAGCTGCTCCTCACTGCTGTGCGCTCGGGGTCGGGGTGAACAGCGAGCGGCTCGTTATCATTTAAAGGAACAGGTGCTGAAAGCGATCCTTGTGGGATTTTGACCAAAACACTTCACAGACGTTAAGTTCGTTAAGAACTTCGCACTGAGGAAGAGGGAGAGTACGTCCCTTTTTAAATGAAGCTGACGGATCTCTTCCTCAGGTTCCAATAACAACGTCGCCTGTCCCTTTTCAGGGGGAGCTGGTGTTGTTCCTGTGGTGCTGATCAGTCTGAGCAGTGTGGAGCTATTGATCGTTTAGTATTAACCCATTTCCGATGCCTCTGTTCATTCCTGCAGCGGATAACGGGCTGAACCCCATCTGGCCGAGGAAGCCGTTCCGTTTCAGCGTGTGTAACCCCTCCTTCGCCTTCCTGCGCTTCGTCGTCTACGAGATCGACATGTTCAACGACCAGAACTTCCTCGCTCAGGCCACCTTCCCCATCAACTGCCTCAAAACAGGTGCGCGCAGGTGGAACAGATGCAGCTGGACCTACAGCAGCAGCTACATCACGATGAGCTCCATAGTTGTGTGGGAACTGTTTAGATCCATAACTACAGCATAAACACGCTTTTATTGTTATTGAGCAGCAGTACAATAAACTGACTTCACCTTTAACACATCTGTGGCAGTGAACACACACACACACACACAGTGGTGTACAGCCATCCCAGCCTAAAGGAGAAGAAAGCCCTGTTCCCTGATTCCCCTGCTACCTTTTATTATGGACACAGGCTGAGACTTAAATAATTGCTTGACTGTGTGTGTGTGTGTGTGTGTGTGTGTGTGTAGGTTATAGATCAGTTCCTCTGAAGAACAGCTACAGTGAAGATCTGGAGCTGGCCACACTGCTCGTGCATCTGGACATCACCCGGGGCCGGGTAAATAACTAATATTCATTTGTCTTCAGTAATCACTTCATATGAGACACACAGAGAGAGCGAGCGAGAGAGACTGAGAGAGAGAGAGACGGAGAGAGCGAGCGAGACTATGAGAGAGAGACAGAGAGAAAGAGACGGAGAGAGAGACTATGAGAGAGAGAGAGACTATGAGAGAGAGAGAGACTATGAGAGAGAGAGAGACTATGAGAGAGAGAGACTATGAGAGAGAGAGACTATGAGAGAGAGAGACTATGAGAGAGAGAGAGACTGAGAGAGAGAGAGACAGAGAGCGAGCGAGACAGAGAGCGAGCGAGACGGAGAGAGAAAGAGACGGAGAGAGTGAGCGAGCAAGACAGAGAGAGAGAGAGAGACTATGAGAGAGAGAGAGACGGAGAGACAGAGAGAGAGACTATGAGAAGAGAGAGAGAGACAGAGAGAAAGAGACGGAGAGAGTGAGCGAGCAAGACAGAGACTGAGAGAGAGACTATGAGAGAAAGACGGAGAGAGCGAGTGAGCGAGATTGAGAGAGAGAGAGACTATGCGAGAGAGACTATGAGAGAGAGAGAGACGGAGAGACAGAGAGAGAGCGAGCGAGACTGAGCGAGAGACTGAGTGAGCGAGAGAGAGAGAGAGAGACTATGAGAGAGAGACTGAGAGAGCGAAAGAGAGAGAGAGACAGAGAGAAAGAGACGGAGACTAAGAGAAAGAGAGGGAGACAGAAAAAAAAGACGGAGAGAGTTAATAAACCAACCATCAGAACTACTATCTGCTTGTTGTAAATAAATTCTCTCTCTAAAAATAAATTTCTCTCTCTCCCATTGTCTCTCTGCTGAGAATGTCATTTGGAGGGAACTCCAACCGTTAAAAAGCATGAACAGAGCTGAGGATGTCGCTCTATTTCTGCTCCATAGATGCGCTGAGTGTTGAGCCAAAAACGTGTTGGAAAATTCCCCTACATTTACATCACATCTCTTTCTCTGCCCCTTTATTTTCTCTGTGAACGAACCCTACAACAAACACTATAATAACCCCCCGCTCTCTCTCTCTCTCTCTGTCTCTCTCTGTCTCTCTCTCTGTCTGTCTCTGTCTCTCTCTCTCCCACAGCATGAGAACGGAGAGATGCTGGGCCCTTTCCTCGGTGCTGGCGCAGTAGGAGTGTCTGTGGGGAGAGACCGTTTGATAGAGTCCGGCTCCTCGTCCTCCTTGTCCTCTATGTCCCCCTTGCCCTCGTCCCCGGGGCAGGCTCTGGGCTACAGGGGCAGAGAGGGGTCCTTCGAGGCTCGATACCAGTCGCCGATGGAAGACTTCAGAGTATCCCAGGAGACCCTGCTGGAGCAGGTGGACCCTCAGACCAGGAGGTGTGTGTGTGTGTGTGAACGTTAATCTCTGTCTTGTTTAATTAATGTAAATGAACAGTGATTAAATTAATAATGAATGAATGGATGAATGAATGAAAGAGTGATGATGGTTTGTTTTCCTCCTCCAGACTGATGCGAAGACCCAGAGTCAGCGCAGACAACCGTGTGTAGCCCCGCCCAACACACACACACACACACACACCTACGCAGGGCCAGCGCAGGGGTCTGTTGGAGCTGATGATGTCATGGACTGCTGTGAAACCTGTTTCTATGGAAACGTCGCCAGCGCTTTTGGCCTACATTTCAGGCAGAACTCTCTCTCTCTCTCTCTCTCCTCTCATGCTCTTTCTTCCACCAATCTTTCTCTATTCCTCTCTCTGTCATCCCTCCTCACACTCTTTCTACCTTTCTGTCTCTCCTCCCTCCCTCCCTCCCTCCTCTGAAGACTGTGTTGAGAGGAAGAGAGTGAGAGTAATTTTTTTTTCTTTTTGCTCGGAGAGAAAAGAGAAACTGTCGAGCCTCTTTTGAGCAAAGTGTCCAGGAGGAGGCGCCTGACGGGATTGTGGGACGTGCAGCAGTCTCGAAGATGAGGAAATAAAAAAAGACCAGTGGTCAATGACTGGGAGGAGATGGTGACATTGGCATCGGTTTAAAAACTGCTTTCGATTTTCTTTCTGTTCAGTTCTCTTCAGAATCTCTCTCTCTCTCTCTCTCTCTCTCTCTCTGGCGTATATAAATATATAGGTATATATATATTTATTCCAGCGCTGCTGTCTACCAGAGAACAGCTGCAGCTGATCTGCTCTCAAAGAGCCTCCCTCTCATTTGGATTTCATTTTTTTTATTTGTTTATTTGTTTCAAATGTATTATTTAAACAGCAATTTATAACTTTCATAATGTGATTTTTTTTCTTTCTTTTTTTTGTGTCTGTGTCTAACACAAGGGCTTGGCTTGCCTTTTATTATTGCTTCTGTTATTTCTGTCTCTCTCTTTCTCTCTCTCTCTTAGTTTCTCCCTCTCTCTTAGTCTCTTTCTCTTTCTCCCTTAGTCTCTTTCTCTTTCTCCCTCTCTCTTAGTCTCTTTCTTTCTCTCTTAGTCTCTTTCTCTTTCTCCCTCTCTCTTAGTCTCTTTCTCTCTCTCTTAGTCTTTCTCCCTCTCTCTTAGTCTCTTTCTCTTTCTCCCTCTCTCTTAGTCTCTTTCTCTCTCTCTCTCTCTGTGTGTGTGTTCACGAGTCGACTGTCTGCTTCCTCCCCAGCAAACACTCGTTTTGTTTTCCTTCGTCTCTGTTTCGCTGTGTTTTAAAGGCATTAAAATCCCGGGCAGCTGTAAAGAAAGGGAGCTCGGTTTTTGTTGGAGACTCTGGACATTTATTTTCTTTTTTCAGGAAAAAACATGGGACCAGGTGTTTTTTGTTGGAGAGGACGTTTAAACTAGACTTCACTCCTTCAGCGCTGAGGTTGATGGTGGTGTTGTTGTTGTGTACCATTGTCATCACAGATTCATCTCACGCGTCGGCTCCGCTCGTGTCGTCCTCGTTACCGTCGTCACACACCTGCGTTCATATTTGTAAAGGCTTTCCACGAGCAGAACTGGACGTCTGATGCTGTAGGAAGGAGCCTGTGTACAGTTGCGTAGCTCTGCGTCACTCGTCTCCACGGCCTTACGCAGTGACCTACAGGGAGGTGTTGAAGGTGGAAGAGGCAGAAAGACAGCAGAAGTGGCTCAGTTCAGTTAGTTTTTTATTTAAAGTTGCAGTGTGTAAGTTTGAGGGAGAAATATGAGCAGAAATGCAGTGCAGTAAACAAAACCCATGCTTTCCTTAGTGTGTAATCACCAGGACCTAATAACTGCTGTGTTTCCATTGGCTGAGAATGAGCCCCCCCCACCCCCAGCTCTGCACAGGGAGCCAAACGGACAAACCCCCAACGCTGGTCCAAGAGCGTGCCTTTAATGTTTTGATGTCAAAGCTGCAGTCCGTAAACTTACCACAAGAGGCCGCTAAATCACACAGAAGCTTGGCAAGACAGGGAGGCGTGAGGGAGGGGCATTCAGTTTGCTGCAGTCCGCAAACTCACCACTAGAGGCCACTTAAACGAACACACCGCACCTTAAACTCCTCTACGGTCTTCAGTATTCCTCATTTAATTTAATTTAATGTTATTTCCGTAGCAGCTTTGTCAAGGACCCTGTTCATTCACTGTGTTTGTAATCCACGTGTTCCATTATGGACCAAAAGTGAAGGACGTGTAGCGGACACTGGAGCGAAAAACACGGGCCCCTGTTTGTTTTTAGCCATGAGAAGCTGCTGTTTTCTTGATGAATGACCAAATGAACTGTACACTTGACTAGGACCATCTCTCGCTAGGGACCATGACTGTCGTGTTTTTGGATTTAAAAAAAAAAAAAAGAGTCTTTCGCCATGATTTCACTGGGTCAGGGAATGTTTATCGTGTAAGTGCCAAGCGTGGAACTGGATAAGTATTTATGCCAAGAGCTATAAGAGGATCCTGTGGAACGTTGCAGCAGTTGGAACCGAGGGTGAGGTCTGTCAGATGACTTCCAGGTGAAATCGGGTCGTTATCTGTTACTCGGATGTTGTTATCAGAGTCGAGTCGGAGCTGACGTGAGCGGTGTGTTGAGACTCACAGCATAATCCATATTCCTCAGGGTCAACTGCAGTAAGTGAGGTTACTCTACAGAGCTCTGAACTGACATCACCAGAGACCTTCCCAAACACCCCACACGTGCCCCCAAGCCTTGTGCCAACACACTGGTGTATGCAGAACCAAGTGTATCCCATTTGCTTTATTAGTTTATCACAGGACGCTATAGCAGTGATTATCAATGATGCTGTTCATGTTCTGCGTTCTGGAGATCCAGGGATTGTGGATTAGATGTTTCTTGGTCCTTCAGAAGCTTCAGTGGCCCCATTGGGAGTGAGGTTTTAAGAGACCCCAGATCTTTACAGCATTGTGCAGTTGGGGTTATTTTTCATGCTTTTCCACTGCACGGTGCCATGGTTAATTTTCCACTAGCACAGCTCTGATCCAAGGAATGTATCTGGTGACGTCTCAAACCCCCATCTCTAAGGGGAACAGCAGGCTTTGGAAACCACAACAACGGCGGCGGTAACGTTAAGCGGTGTTTACTCATGGTGTATCGGCGTGTTGTTGTTGTTTGGGACTGAACACAGCTCCGTCATCAGTTCAGACAGATCAGTAGAGTTTGTTCCTTCCTTGTTGCAGCGTCCAGCTCTCGCTGGATTCTTTCGTCGGCCACCGATCCGAGGAGCGTTTGAACCTCTTCAAAAGACCACGGCGTCATTTTACGAGCTGCCGTCGTGAGTCGGATAAAAACAAACGTGATCTCTGCTGCAGCTGGAGATTTTACAGATGGAGAGTTGGTGCTGGTCGTCTGCGTCGCGTGGCGTAGAGTGACGACTCTCTCTGGACGATCAGCGCTCTGCAAGGTTTACACGCCACGGTTTAGTCCCTACTCGACTCGCTCTGAACCACGAGAGAACAGCCACTAAACAAGAACCCGCTTCCAGAACCAGGACCTGATTCACCCGGTGGAGAAACATCATGGTATGGTTTCATGCAGTGGATTTTACACACACACTGTGATACATGAGGATGGGGAAAGTTAGATTTCTTTAGGGCTGGGTGTAAGACTGGGTTTTTTTTTTTGTAGGGTCCAGAAAAAGCAGGATTTCACAGTTAAACTGATAATTTAAGCCCAAGAGTCCGGTGTCTCTAAAAGGAAAGGAAGTGAGGCGCATTGCTAATGGACATCGCGACCTAAAGCTAATGATATCTGGCTAACTGTGAAGCCCTTATGGAGTTGTGGTTGTGATTTCCGAACACAGGGCGTATTCTGATCAAGCTTTATTTATTTTTACGCGAGGCCAATCAGACAAAGGTGAAGTGTCCACTGAGGTCCAGAGGAAAGAGGCAAAGCCACCCCCTCCAGTGTATCCCCTCCTCATTTTATTTGTCCTCAGTTTTTTTGCGTTGTTAACTCTCGCTGTTCCCTCTTTCTCTCACCTCTCTCTCGCGCTCTGTAAATCTGTTGCTGTTTTATTCCCCCCTTGCATCTGCTTGGACGTGCCTCAGCATGAGTGTATGTGCGTGCGTGTGTGTGTGTACATGTAAACATATTTATACACCACAGAGATTGCTGTTGGACATGTATTGCCTTTTTTAAACGCATTGTTTCATCACCTTTTTGTTACCAACGCTCTTATTTACAAATGAAGCCTTTTCTGTAACGTGCCTATGCTACATCGGGGGGAAAGTATACGTTTTAATTTTGCCTTTCATATGAAACATATTCAAGCCTGAGAATTAAATAAAGTAATTATTCAACTATGAATGGGTGATTTTTTTTTTTTCTTCTCTGTGAAACTTCATTCACTCACACACTTGTGGAAATGTGACACAGCCAGGAAACCCACGCAGACACAGGGAGAACACACCACACTTCTCACAGACAGTCACCCGGAGGAAACCCACGCAGACACAGGGAGAACACACCACACTTCTCACAGACAGTCACCCGGAGGAAACCCACGCAGACACAGAGAGAACACACCACACTCCTCACAGACAGTCACCCGGAGGAAACCCACACAGACACAGGGAGAACACACCACACTCCTCACAGACAGTCACCCGGAGGAAACCCACGCAGACATAGGGAGAACACACCACACTCCTCACAGACAGTCACCCGGAGGAAACCCACGCAGACAGAGAGAACACACCACATTCCTTACAGACAGTCACCCGAGGAGAGGATAGTTAAACAGAAAGATTATTTAATAGTTTGTGTGTGTGTGTTTGGTTCATGTTTAAACACAGAGGCAAATCCTCTCCACTCTGTCCTCTACGTCCCTCAAACCACATCCAGCTCCTTATTAAAGTGGTGTGTGAGTCAATGGGTGACTGTGTGAGTGCGAGTGATTCTGTACAACTGTCCCCAGTGTTTTGTCCAGAGTGGGTCGTGCTCAGCGTGAGCCAGAAGAGGACGAATGGTTTGCCGAACCCGGACCAACAACTGGAACCAGATCCTGAGGCTGAGTTTAAAAACAGCACCACGAGAGGTTTGTTAATTTTTCATTTATTCTGCAAATATCTGTAAAAATTATACAACAATCCTAGGAGTACTCATACGGGTGAAACAGCTCGACACTTTAAACAACCATGATTTATTATCATTAATATTATTATTAATAGTTCCTCCTCACGTGAAGAGAAATGTACACAAACACCACGTGCTCCGGCCGATGCTTCGGATCCGCCTCCTCGGCGCCGCTAACGTTCAGACGATAAAAAGAAAAGCTCAGAGCGCTGTGCAGTAAGAATCATGTACCTCGAGATCTACTGAATTTCTCCCAGAAACCGTCTCTCTCTTTTTTTTTTTTTTTTTTTCCACTGCTGCGGTTCCCGTCCCGTCCACAGAGAGACCCCCCCCCCCGTCCTCAGAGACCCTAACCCCACCCTCCTCCCACCCCAGGAATATAAAACTGATTTAAAAGGCTCCACCCAGGGGCTGTGAGTTTGGAGGTCCGGTCGAACTCAGGGCGGACGGTTTTAAAAACAGGCCATCAGTTGGGGTCAGGTTCCTCCAGTGGTTCGGTTACAGTCAAATCTATCTGCCGCTTACACACGACTCGCAGTAAAAGCCCTCCTGTGCTCCACGTTGGAGCAAACATCTGTCCCTCGTCCACATCCAGCTGTGGTCCTACTCTCCTCCTCTTCCTCCTCCTCACTCAGAACCTGAAAAACAAACAGAATATGGGCATGGGATCAGCTTCAGGTCCACAGCTGTGGATTCATTCACTCACTCACTCGGATACTTTCTCACACACACAAAAATTTGACAGCATTCAGTCGTGAGAACATTGGCGAGGGCGGATGCCGCTGATGGATGTTGGGTCACGAGCACCACTCCAGTTCATCCCAAAGACATTAGAGCAGCTGGATCTGAGCTTAAAGTCACCGTGCCCAGTGCCACCCTCAGACTGGAGGGGGACTCACTTTCACACCTTTAATCTCATACACAGGTTGTGTGTCTGCGTTACCGTCTTCCATTTTTTTTTTTTGCAGAGGCTTAAAATATCCGTAAGTGTTCATAGTGTACTCCTAAAACTAGCCCTAGCCCCAAATTTAACGTTAACCGTATACGTAGTCCTAAATATAGTCCTTGAAGTAATCATGATGGTAAGATGGCGTCTGAGGTGGTGTACATACTCCTGATGGTACAGGCGCAGTCACACAGCTCCAGGAGGATTCTAGTGTGGGTTCTAGTCCTGCCTCAGGTGTCTGTGAGGAGTGTGGTATGTTCTCCCTGTGTCTGCGTGGGTTTCCTCCGGGTGACTGTCTGTGAGGAGTGTGGTGTGTTCTCCCTGTGTTTGCGTGGGTTTCCTCCGGGTGACTGTCTGTGAGGAGTGTGGTGTGTTCTCCCTGTGTCTGCGTGGGTTTCCTCCGGGTGACTGTGAGGAGTGTGGTGTGTTCTCCCTGTGTCTGCGTGGGTTTCCTCCGGGTGACTGTCTGTGAGGAGTGTGGTGTGTTCTCCCTGTGTCTGCGTGGGTTTCCTCCGGGTGACTGTCTGTGAGGAGTGTAGTGTGTTCTCCCTGTGTCTGCGTGGGTTTCCTCCGGGTGACTGTCTGTGAGGAGTGTAGTGTGTTCTCCCTGTGTCTGCGTGGGTTTCCTCCGGGTGACTGTGAGGAGTGTGGCGTGTTCTCCCTGTGTCGGCGTGTGTTTCCTCCGGGTGACTGTCTGTGAGGAGTGTGGTGTATTCTCTCTGTGTCTGCGTGGGTTTCCTCCGGGTGACTGTCTGTGAGGAGTGTGGTGTGTTCTCCCTGTGTCGGCGTGGGTTTCCTCCGGGTGACTGTCTGTGAGGAGTGTGGTGTGTTCTCCCTGTGTTTGCGTGGGTTTCCTCCGGGTGACTGTCTGTGAGGAGTGTAGTGTGTTCTCCCCGTGTCTGCGTGGGTTTCCTCCGGGTGACTGTCTGTGAGGAGTGTGGTGTGTTCTCCCCGTGTCTGCGTGGGTTTCCTCCGGGTGACTGTCTGTGAGGAGTGTGGTGTGTTCTCCCCGTGTCTGCGTGGGTTTCCTCCGGGTGACTGTCTGTGAGGAGTGTGGTGTGTTCTCCCTGTGTCTGCGTGGGTTTCCTCCGGGTGACTGTGAGGAGTGTGGTGTGTTCTCCCTGTGTCGGCGTGGGTTTCCTCCAGGTGACTGTCTGTGAGGAGTGTGGTGTATTCTCTCTGTGTCTGTGTGGGTTTCCTCCGGGTGACTGTCTGTGAGGAGTGTGGTGTGTTCTCCCTGTGTCTGCGTGGGGTTTCCTCCGGGTGTTCTGGTTTCCTCCAACGTTCCAAAAACACACGTTGGTAGGTGGATTAGAGACTCAAAAGTGTCTGAATGTGTGAGTGTGTGTCGTCCTGTGAAGAACAGGTGACTTTATTCTGTATTCTGCACTTAGAATTAGAATAACTTTTTTGCCCACTGCGCTTGAAATTTTTCCTCCACATTTAACCCAATCTGTGCAGTGAAACTCACATTTACACACACTAGTGAACACTAGGGGGCAGTGAGCAGCCCTGGCCACAGCACTCAGGGAGCAGTTGGGGTGTGGTGCTTTGCTCAAGAGCACTTCAGTCATGACCTTCCAACTCTGGTTACAAGCCCAATTCCCTAACCACCAAGCCATGGCTGCCCCCTTGTGTGTAGAACGACAGTGTTTTGTTAAACTGTACAACCTGCACTGGTTTAATGACGATAAAGTTTAATTGAATTGAATTTAAGCTATAACCAGTCTCTAAGTGAGGGTTCGTAACAGTGATAGCAAATAATGAAAGCAATGATGCTGGTGGTAATAATAATTCTAATAATAATAGTAGGAATAGTACAATTTTACTGTTAGCATACAGCTAGTTAAAAGCTAACATGTTGCGTAAATAAATGTTACATCTGTCTATAATTTTAATCCAGGGTGTATTTTATAAATGTGTAGATCAGCACTGGCTTCATCAGATATGTTCCTGTATATTATCAGATATCTGCATCAGCCCAGAATTCCCATATCTGTGCACCCTTAGTACAAGATGACGAATCCTGTTTAATATGAACTTGAACAGGAAGTAGCAACGCGAGGAAACTCTTTTATCTTCAGCTTGACTTTCAGTATGTGACCAGATCCAGACTTTTCAAAACACCATAACATTTCCATCAAAACACCCATCAAACTTAAACGCCTCACCGTGTTCTTCACCAGCAGCTCTTTCCCCAGGTGTCTTCTCTGTGGGCTGATCTTTTGAGACGAGGTCAGTCACTGACTGATCCATCTGCTCCTCCTTCGCATCCCCCTCGTCCTGCTGCACTGACTTCAAAGCAGTTTTGCCTTTGGCCGTTAAGGGCAAAGGCTTCATCTCCACGACTTCTGCATCCTCAGGCTTTCCTCCCTCCACAGATGGCAAGGGAGCCTTCGTTTGTTTATCGAACCACCTCTTGACCAGGTCCTCCGTTAGGCCGCTGGACTTGGCGAGCTCTTCCAGCTGGTTCTCGTCCAGCTTTCCGTTGGCGTTGAAGTGTTCCCGGAGCACAGAAATGTTACCTTTCTGGAAATCCTCTTCATCCACCATGGCCTGATAGCTCTCCAGCCACTTGAGCTGACCATTCTTCAGGACGTAGCGACAATCCCCGAACCACCGCACCACCTCTGGCCGGGGGAGGCCAGTTTTGGAGATCAGTTCATTGTACATAGGGCTACTGGGCCAGTGGGTGCGAGCAAATGCTTGCTTGAGAAGATGAAGTTGTTCTGGAGTCTTCTTACCGCGATATGGAGTTTGAGATGGTTGAGGTGGAGGGGTGTTTGCTGGAGACGCAGAGGGAGGCACTTTAGTAGTCTCCGGCTGTGGACTTCCTTCCATTTCACCCTTCCCGTTGGATTCAGTGACCTTCAGCATTTTGAGATTGATCTTTATGGGGTTAACTTTTGGCTCAGTGCCCGACAGGTCATCCTTCTGCTTCTCATCTTTGCCTTGATCTGATAAAGATTCTTCAGCATCTTCCTGGCCATCTGCAGCTGCCTCCTGAACCACATTATCCTTCCCCTTTTCACCCGCTTCCCCTTCATCCCTTTCTTTCTCCTCATCTTCTTCTGTATCCTCCTCGTCCTCTTTCTCTGCACGTTCCAACTCCTCCTTCTTTTTCTCCGCTGCGACTCTCTTGCGACGGTCTGCAAACCAGCCGTGAATTTCGCGCCGGGTCATCTTAGTCTCCGCGCGTAACCTGTCTACTTCTTCCTCGGAGGGATCAGGGTCCTGCGCAAAGCTAGCCTCGAGAGCCCGGACCTGGTGGGGCTCCCTCTCCTTATATCGTATTGCTGTGAAATCTGGAGATGGAGGTCGAGGAGGGCGTCTTGTCGGCGTGGGTGGTGTTGTCTGCCGTGAAGGGCTCAGAGGCATCTTCTGTTGAGGAGTTTTGGGCCTTTCTGTGGAGGCGGCATTGTCTGAATTATCTCCAGCAGCTGCGGCAGTAGATGCAGAGGCAGAAAAGCTGGAATTACTGGCTGCAGAAGTTTGACCGCCAGTGCTCACCCTTGAGCCTTTGAGATTGCGAAAGTGGTAACGACGATCACTGAACCACTTGCGTACCTCGCGGACCGTGAGGCCCGTCAAACTTGTGAGTCTGTCTACCTCCTCTTGACTGGGGAACTGGCTGACAAGAAAGCTCTCCTTTAAGGCTAACAGCTGCTCCTGAGACTTCTTGGCTTTGTAAAAGCTGGGGTCCAGGAAGCTGGTGGTGGGAAGAGTGCGCGAGTTCGTAGAAGCTGGTGATGGCGAGTCAGATTTACTTGGGATGCTGTCAGTGGTAGTTGTAGATGGACTGCTACTTGCTGCAGTACTTGGACTACCATTACTGCTGGTGGTGATCTTGCTTTCACCATTGTTCTTAGCATTTCCTTTAACATCAGTGCTGCCCTTATTATTGTCAACGCTGCTCCTCGCAGTGTTGCTTTTACCGTTAGTGCTGTTCTTGCTATCTGTGTTTCCAGTTTTGTCTTTATCATTGTTGTCTGGTGTGCTGCTTTTGCCATTAGTGCTAGGAGTACTGGCCTTACTATTGCTGCTTGTTTTGCTGCCAGTGCTGCTGCTACCAATGCTAATAACACTAGCATGGCTGCTGCTTGAGCTGACGCTACTAATAATACTGCTTGTGATACTGCTGCTGCTACTACTGCTGCCTCCACTGCTGCTATTGCTGGTGGTATAATTGCCACTATTGCTGCTTCCGACAGAAGCCACAACCATGCTGAGTCCCTTATCAGCGACTAGGGCAGCAGCCGGCTTCGCCTGCATCATGGGCTTAGCTGCAGCCTGTGGCTTGGGGGTTACAGCCAGGGCAACAGGGGCACTGCTAACCTGGATGCCATTAGCCATCATAGGCTGGGTTACGATGACACCTCCTTGGCCAACAAGGCTTCCCTGTAAAATGTGAGGGATTCCAGTTGTTCCCAGTGAGGCTGGTAGAACCGTGATGGTTTGCTGTGGTGTGCCATGATGAGTCTGATGCTGATGCCCAGCAGGGGGTGCAGTCTGTATGATGGTGTTAAACATCTTCCGCCTGGCATCCTCTATCTCCTCTGGTGACCAGCTAATTCCTTGTTTTAGCCTCTGCGCTGTAAACCAGATTTTGATTTGCTCCTCTGGGTACTTGGTAACTACTGTCAGATAGCAGAGCTCTGCCTTGGTTGGGTAGGGGAACTTGCTGAAGGAGGTTTTCAGGAAGCTGCTGTTGTCCATGGATGCATTGTAGGTGGGAATGCTGCTCAGAGGAATCATTACTTTTGGTAAGTTCTTGGAGCTCGACCCAGAAGAAGAGGAGGTGGAAGAGGAAGAGGACAAGGACGACTGCTGGTTGAGGCTCCGGTTCTGAACTACGGAGACCACTTGGGTCATGGCGGTTTTCAGCATAGGTAGAGCTCCAGAGCCGTTGACGATCTGAATCGCAGATGGCATTGTGACTTTGCTTGCTGCGCCATTGTGGACAATGGTAGGAACATGGGTGACTGTAACTGCTGGGGAATTTTTCGTCTCTATTTGCTTGACAGTGGGGGTTGAGGGCTCGTCTGTGGCAGGGTGAGAAACCACAATCCTCTTGGGCTCTGATTTGCCCTTGAGCATCTTCATAATGGGCGTCTTGGTGATGGAGATTTCAGACTCCTTCGAAGCAGGGCTGTCTGAAGGACATACAATCAGGTTCTGCTCCACCATGACCTTCCGGTCTTTCTTCTTCAGCTGAAGCGTGGTTGTCATCGTACTGGGGTGCACACGGGCATTGTGCAAAGCAAGCCCTTCAAATTTGGCAGCACTTACCCCACAGTCCACACACAGGAAGGTGGGATCGGTGCGAAACTCTGGGTGCCCACTGTAGACATGATCAAGGAACAAGTTCAGGTCCTGCGTCTCAAAATTACAGGGCCGGCAGGTGTAAGTGCCCAAATCTTTGTGTGAATCTCCAGAGTCCTGCCCGCAAGATTCGTCTGAACTGTGGATGCCTTTTCCACTTGCATCTTCTTTACAAATGAAACTGCTGTCCTTGCTTAAGGGAGAGTTCCGACCATGCTCAAGGTGATCTTGCAGATGCAAGGTCTTCACAGGAATCATGCAGGGAATGGTGGACTTCCTCTTGCTAGCCATGGCTATGAAAAACCTTATCGCCACAGAAATGTCTCGGTCTAATACTTTTCTCCTACAGATTGTCCATGAACAGGAGGCTGGTGTGGAACATAATAATCAGTCCATAATGACCCCACTTCTTTTATGGGTCTGTGGAGGTTGCATTTAAGGCATCCCCAACCTCGACCTGTAAAGGACAAAATGAGAGTATGTTAACAGCATAATTAACAGCCACAAGACAAGTGATTTACCATGGAACATAATTCTGCGTCTTAATGAATCTTCTGTGACTTGCTGCGGTCATAACCCCAACCCCCACAGCAGTGTTCTCCCCCTGTGTAAACAGCCCCTGTTCAGAACGCCCGCTTTCAGCACCTGTTCCTTTAAATGATAATGAGCCGCTCGCTGTTCACCCCGACCCCGAGCGCACAGCAGAAGAGTAATTCTTGGGCAATTCCAGAGGCTCTGCACTTAACGTCCGAAGTGGAGCAGAATCCAAATGGCTCATTTTACGCCAAGTTTTTGGCTCAGGCAGCACACAGAAAACTGACTTGGTGGTTTCCCTTTAAACCTAACTGAGAAACCACTGAAGAAACGGCTTGAATAAGAGACAAATCTACTGAGGCCCAAACAGTGTCTACAGATCCAATCTGAGAAAGCTGGCAACAACTTAATCTGAAGCAAGGCAGTCACGAGCAGTGACTCTCATCGCACCACTGAGAATAGCTACTTTTATTACTGCCCCTGACAGACTTTCAAAGAACCATTTTACAGCCTCTCATTCTGTTTTCAGAGAGCGCTTACACACACCCCCTCCTCATTGTTATTACTTTCCCCACACAAAACAAGACCCTAAAAGGGACAGCTGCTAGCCAATCATTTAAACGGAATATCTGAAGAGCGTCTACTCGACGCAGAGGCACGCTAAAATGACAGCTAATTAATGTTTCAAAACAGATGAAAGGATTCCTCCTCCACTGAAAGAAACCCAATACCTGTTTAGAGTTTTCCTGCCACTAGAGAATGATCAAGACCCTCAACAACATTCATCCTCCTTCACCATCATCACTAGCCTTGGACCCAGTTAAAACAAGTGTATTCGACACAGTAATAACATGATCAAATGACACGGGTATCTCCGAGCACACGGGACGATCCTAATCAGCTCCCTGACCAATCAGCAGGCGTTTCATTGTGTGCCACAAGGAAGCCGACCAATCAGAGTAAATCAAACTATCAGAGTACATAGACACAAGTTGTCCCTTAAGATTGTCAAGTGTTATTGTATTGCAGTGTGTCACTCACAACTGTGAACAGTTTTGCACAATAGCCATGTTTTGTGATTGATTTATTGCCCCAGAAATAATTGCGATAAACGATATTGTTGTCATTTTACGATCATCTGATGCCACTAAAGTCATGATAATACAAGAGAATAATAACATAATAATAACACCCCTTTAAAGAGCAAATATACTTTAACAACACTGTATTTACTCAACATTCAGACACTGGAACTGGAATATAACCAATGTTTAAATATCCTAAAAAATACTGAAAAATGTTCATGTATTGTTTGCTAAGTCACACACTCACCCAGTCACTCACACACACACACACACACACACCTGTGGACAGTTTCACACAGTCACCCCACCTACCAGCGTGTGTGTTTGGGCTGTGAGAGGAAAGGCGAATGTGACCTGTCCCCCACACCCCAAAATATATATACAACAAGCTTTAAAATGTAGGATTCTGGCTGTGTTCTCTCTCTCTCTCTCTCTCTCTCTCTCTCTCTCTCTGTCACTCTGTCACTCTCTCATTCCCAGCTCCACCAAATATCATCTAGTCTTGTAATTAAGACATTGACCATTTAGATGAGCACAGTGGCGTTTTGCTCCTTTCTGTTTCCCTTTGATCAGCCGCTCAGCGCCTGCACAAACGGGGGGAACCAGGCCGAGGGGAACCAGGATCTGTCGCTATGGAAGGAAGGACAGCTCTAAGTGTGTGTGTGTGTCTCTCTCTCTCCCTAGATCAAACGCATCTAGGAAAGACAGGATCTGTCACTACGTTGTCTCTGAGGTTACATCTCTGTACTTTATTCTATGATAATTGTAGATTTTAAAATTGTGTTGGTGTCATTCGCCCCGTTTCATCTCCAGGACTTTTATTGTGTTCTTTTATTCTCCACAGTTGTATAATGAAAGATTACAGAGATCCCCCTCTCCTTCTGGAGAAGAGAATGTACTGAACCTTTAGAGACACAACTGGACTCTAACACCACTGCTGTACCTTTAAAGATACACTCCACTGTTTGTAGCTTTAGTGACAGTAATGTACCACTGCTGCACCTTTAAAGATACACTCCACTGTTTGTAGCTTTAGTGACAGTAATGTACCACTGCTGCACCTTTAAAGATACACTCCACTGTTTGTAGCTTTAGAGACAGTAATGTACCACTGCTGCACCTTTAAAGATACACTCCACTGTTTGTAGCTTTAGTGACAGTAATGTACCACTGCTGTACCTTTAAAGATACACTCCACTGTTTGTAGCTTTAGTGACAGTAATGTACCACTGCTGCACCTTTAAAGATACACTCCACTGTTTGTAGCTTTAGAGACAGTAATGTACCTCTGCTGTACCTTTAAAGATACACTCCACTGTTTGTAGCTTTAGAGACAGTAATGTACCACTGCTGCACCTTTAAAGATACACTCCACTGTTTGTAGCTTTAGAGACAGTAATGTACCACTGCTGCACCTTTAAAGATACACTCCACTGTTTGTAGCTTTAGTGACAGTAATGTACCACTGCTGCACCTTTAAAGATACACTCCACTGTTTGTAGCTTTAGTGACAGTAATGTACCACTGCTGCACCTTTAAAGATACACTCCACTGTTTGTAGCTTTAGTGACAGTAATGTACCACTGCTGCACCTTTAAAGATACACTCCACTGTTTGTAGCTTTAGAGACAGTAATGTACCACTGCTGCACCTTTAAAGATACACTCCACTGTTTGTAGCTTTAGAGACAGTAATGTACCACTGCTGCACCTTTAAAGATACACTCCACTGTTTGTAGCTTTAGAGACAGTAATGTACCACTGCTGCACCTTTAAAGATACACTCCACTGTTTGTAGCTTTAGAGACAGTAATGTACCACTGCTGCACCTTTAAAGATACACTCCACTGTTTGTAGCTTTAGAGACAGTAATGTACCACTGCTGTACCTTTAAAGATACACTCCACTGTTTGTAGCTTTAGAGACAGTAATGTACCACTGCTGTACCTTTAAAGATACACTCCACTGTTTGTAGCTTTAGTGACAGTAATGTACCACTGCTGCACCTTTAAAGATACACTCCACTGTTTGTAGCTTTAGTGACAGTAATGTACCACTGCTGCACCTTTAAAGATACACTCCACTGTTTGTAGCTTTAGAGACAGTAATGTACCACTGCTGTACCTTTAAAGATACACTCCACTGTTTGTAGCTTTAAAGACAGTAATGTGTGTGTGTGTGTGTCTCTCTCTCTCTCTCTCTCTGAAATGGACCTAGGAAAGCCAGGATCTGTCACTACGCAATGGAGACTCCCTACACGCCTCTCTCTCTCTCTCTACATGATTAAAGGGACAATGAAAGCCAACTTCTGTCGCTACAGAAGAAAGACCACAAATATCTCTCTCTCTCTCTCAGTACTCACTGAACCACCTGAAATACCGTGTTATCACTCCCCCAGTCTTCACCATTTCAGACTCTGTCCTGGTGGTGTCTTGCTCTTATTCGTGTCCCGCTCGAGTTCTGTGGATTCTCTTTGATCTGCTTTCAGAAGCGAATGAGGGAAACCTGGATCTGTCGCAACGGAAGGAAGGAAGACTGAATCTCAGAACCACCCCCCGCCCCCCCCCTCACACACACAGACCCCTCTCTCTTCCCTCCAGGGCTCAGGGGACATAAATGGCCTGTAGCTGGTTTCTCTGGCCCTCTCCTGCCCCTCGTTCTGCCTGATGGGGCACAGGCCTGCCAGGACCCCCGGGTCATGTGACCAACACAAAGGGCTGAGGAGAGTGGGCAGAGCCTGTTGTCCGTCACGTGGGCTGAGCCCTGAGGGAGGAATGAGGGAGAGAGGGAGGAGTGTGGGGGTTGGGCGGCTGGGCTCGAGTTGGGGTGAGCGAGAGCCTACATGTGTGTGTGTGTGTGTGTGTGTGTAGGGGTGGGTGGGTGTTGTAGGTGTGTTATCGTCAATGGAAAAAGATACTTTCATCGGATAAAGCATCTACAAATCATAATATTATTACTAAAGTGAGGGACAAAGTGTGTGTGTGTGTGTGTTGGTTTGAGTGTGGTGGTTGGGGGGCGGGGGGCGTTAACTGCTTCGGTGCAGAGTGAGAAGACTACAGCCCTTCTACTAAACTCTATAATGTTCAACTTGAAGAAAAAAAAACAAAACAATTACGAAACCAACAACTCTTCATCGCTGCCAATATCCTCAGATGCTTTTGTTAATTTGCTGCTCATTGATTTATCCATATGCCCCTCACCTAATGAGGTCTTAAAGTGCCCCCCAGAAGTACATTACGGATATTATTTCCAGTAGGAAGCTGTGTTTTGATTGTGAATAATCCCCTTATTCCTTTCCTAAGCCCATAAACAAATCCATGGCAGAACTTATTTTACATTCATCAAGAGAAGCTATGAAATCTATGGAAGGCTATAAGGGTCAAATAAGGACAACGTGTCTAGGGCTTTATGAAAATAGGGCTGTTGTTAATTTATCATGTAAACACACATAAAAACCACAAATATATCGTCGCTGCTGGATCAAAATAACTTCATAATTTTGTGGCGTGTGTGTGTGTGTGAGAGAGAGAGAGGGGGAAAAAAAGAAATGTTGTGTGTGGGTAGAGGAAGCACCGAGGTGTTTCTGTAAGGAATTTTTTCTGCCCTGACACACCACCACCTCCCCAACAGCACCACCACCACCACCACACCCACCCTTTTCACCCTCCCACCCCCATCAACAATCACAATCTCGTCCTCGTCCTCTCTCCCTCCCCTCCGTCCTCCCCCTCTTCTCTCCGAAGCTTCTGGAATGTTCCGTCGTGGTCTGTTCACCGAGCGAAACAAACCTGAGAGCCATGCGGCAGCGTCTCTGTGTTTTTAAAGCGGGTCTCCGTCCTAAAATCTCAATCTCACGCACACTCCAACCGCTTCAGAAAGGTAGCAGTGCTCCTGTAACCCAAAGCGCCTGTGTATCTCATTAAAGAAATAAATTCCTGTGGAGTCGCAGCCTCTGGCCGCAGCACTGTGTTGTGCTCGGTGCAACCCACATTCACTCGCCTCCAAAACAGCTCCGTCTGAGATTCAATCCAGATCTGAGTCTTCTGTGTCTCACACGAATGTTTAACGATACATTAACACCAGCAACACGCACAGCACCGCTACCAGCTTTCAGAACTCACTGGTTCAGTGCATGTTCACATTAATGTGTGGATCTGGAGCCCTCCAACACACACACTGTGAAACAAGACCCTCCCCAGTCAGTTTTCTGTGAGCTGCCCAAGTCTGAAAACATGAGGTAAAACGAGTTCTGACTCTGCTGCGCTTCTGACGTCAAGTACAGAGACTATAGAAATGCCCCGCCCCCTCGTTCAAATCTGTCCAATCACAGCGCTGGACCCATGTGTATGTGAGAGCGCAAAGACAAGGGCGGCAAAACAGACACAACGCGGGCGGAGAAAACAATAACGGAGAAGAAAGAGAACTGAGTGAAAACAGCTAAAAACCAGAGCTTCTGCTCCTCGCTCCTCACTGCTGTGTGCTCGGGGTCGGGGTGATCAGCGAGCGGCTCATTATCATTTAAAGGAACAGTGGGGGGGGGGGGGGGGTGTCACAGATTGAACTACTTCACCTTCTGACTTCCTGTCTCACACCGTCAATTAATGTTTATTAGCAACCGATCGATTGAGTGTCACTCAATTAATCGACAAATTGATCTATTTTTTAGACGTTGTGTATCACTTCATCCAATATGCAGCAATTCACAGCCAGGTTTCACACATGGAAAACACTCCATGGGGGTCACAGATAAACTCCAGAGACTCAGGACCCTGCTAATGTTAATGCTGTTGACCTAAAACACAAACACAAACATGAGCCCAATCTTGTTAAAGAGCATATGATCAGAGTGTGCCCCCGTGTTAAAGCCCTTCTGCCCCCACAGCACAGAGCTGATAAAAATCAGGCCGGTTTTGGCAGAGCAGCGAGGTTTTGTGGGCAACACAGTATGTGTTTGTTCCTCTGGAGAACACACAAATAAGCCATGTCACATGTGCTGCATGTCCTCTCCCAGCTCCCAACTCCATACCCTCAGTAAACCCACCCGAGACCACCACCTCAAAACAACACCCGCAGCGTTCACCGACTGGACGACATCCACTAGATCACAGCACAGTGATGGTGCACTTAAGGCTACTGAATTAAAATGAGGGTCAATACAACACCTGGTCATTGATTTGGAGTATTTACAAAAATTGTCCTAAAACTGCATTAATTTCACCTTTTTCCTGCAATAACCTGCATTCAACTATAGTCCACTAAATGGCGCACCAAACACTACTGACCTCCGCCAGTCTATTAGGTCTATTCATACTCTCACACCTTTACACACTCAGCCAGTCACTCTCACACCTTTACACACTCACCCAGTCACTCTGTCACTCTCACACCTTTACACACTCAGTCACTCTCACACCTTTACACACTCAGTCACTCTCACACCTTTACACACTCACAGTCACTCTCACACCTTTACACACTCAGTCACTCTCACACCTTTACACACTCAATCAGTCACTCTCACACCTTTACACACTCACCCAGTCACTCTCAGTCACTCTCACACCTTTACACACTCACCCAGTCACTCTCACACCTTTACACACTCACCCAGTCACTCTCACACCTTTACACACTCACCCAGTCACTCTCAGTCACTCTCACACCTTTACACACTCAGTCACTCTCACACCTTTACACACTCAGTCACTCTCACACCTTTACACACTCAGTCACTCTCACACCTTTACACACTCACCCAGTCACTCTCACACCTTTACACACTCACTGTCACTCTCACACCTTTACACACTCACCCAGTCACTCTCAAACCTTTCACACACTCACCCAGTCACTCTCACACCTTTACACACTCACCCAGTCACTCTCACACCTTTACACACTCACCCAGTCACTCTCACACCTTTACACACTCACCCAGTCACTCAGTCACTCTCACACCTTTACACACTCATCCAGTCACTCTCACACCTTTACACATTCACCCAGTCACTCTCAAACCTTTCATTCTCACTCACCCAGTCACTCTCTAACCTTTCATTCTCACACTCACCCAGTCACTCTCTAACCTTTACACACTCACTGTCACACTCATCCCTTTACACACTCACCCAGTCACTCTCACACCTTTACACACTCACCCAGTCACTCTCACACCTTTACACACTCACCCAGTCACTCTCACCTTTCATGCTCACACTCTCCTATTCACTCACACCTTTCATGCTCACACTCACCCAGTCACTCTCACACCTTTACACACTCACCCAGTTACTCTCACACCTTTACACACTCACCCAGTCACTCACACCTTTACACACTCACCCAGTCACTGTCACCCAGTCACTCACACCTTTACACACTCACTGTCACTCTCAAACCTTTCACACACTCACCCAGTCACTCTCACACCTTTCACACACTCACTCAGTCACTCTCACACCTTTCACACACTCACTCAGTCACTCTCACAGTCACTCAGTTACTCTCACCCTTTCACACACTCACCCTGTCACTCACACCAGTAGACAATTTCACACACTCACCCAGTCACACTCACACTGTGGCAATGAGAGCCCCTGCAGCGCCACCATGCTGCCACTACAAAAAAAAATCAATAACGTCTGAAAGATTTTAAAAGGGGGGTTTAATCTATTAACCAGGTCGCCCCAAACCCTGCGCCACAGTCGGTCTGGAAGACGCAGACCGCAACGACAGAGATATCCACTCGCACCAGCACAACACACACTAACACACCACCACCACGACACTGCAGTGCTGAGAATGATCTCTGCCACTTTAATTAGGTTAATCAAGTAATAACTGACAGAAATAATCATTGTTTGACGGCGGCTCTACGACGGAACGCAAAGGAACGATGAGTCCATAGCGATACGTTTGGTATTCGTTGAGAGAAACAGTCTTTAGTTTCCACTGTTGAGGTGGCCAGTGTGTCCACTCTGCTGAGTGTGTAAGATAACCCCCCAACACACACACACACTCACTCACACACACACACCCCCCCCCTGCCGCCAGCGTCTGTGTGACTGCTGTTCCCTTCCCCCACACACATCTCCGCCGCCTCTTTCCCTCGACAAGTTCGGCCCAGAGCTGGAGACAGGACGACTGCACCACTGGTGTGTTACTATCCCCATGGCAACCGGCCGCCCTCAACCCCCCAGACTCCCTCTCTCTCTCTCTCCACCCTTTCCACACACACACCTCACCCTTCTTACAAGGGCAGTTATTTTTATTACTTAGTTATTCTTCTAAAAAAAAGTCATGTTTTTATGAGGATTATTCCCCTCTTAAAACCATGCCCTTGCACTGGGAGGATACTGGGTCCTCACAATGGTAGCAAAACAAGTAAACACAAGCAGATGACCACATCAGGCCAGGACTTCCTTAAGACTGCGGCTACCTTTCCAAACAAATAATATTACACCTAAACCCTGAATCTGACGCTAACCTTATTCTCAGGTGCAACAAGGTCCCCACGTTTAACACTGCGGTTTCCTTGCATTGTTTGGTCCTCACATGGTTTGCAAAACAAGTACACACACACGTTATGTTCCCAGCTCTCGGGGGCTTGTTTTTTCCACACGCTGCTGTGAGTAAAGGCCCTGCTCCTGTTTCAGACTCGTCCAGGGCTCAGTCTGAATTCGTTTATCTCACTTTACGTTTACTTTATATTCGCTTTAGTTGACTTTTCCAGGTCTGGAGCTCAGTCTGTATTCGACCAGGCTCTGTTCACACCTGGCTTTAATATGCGTCTCGGGCGATTCGATCTCAAACGACTGTCAGGACACAGCCGTTCACACCTGGTGTTTCAAATGCGTTTCCTGTGAGCGATTGTGAGTGGGTTTCTCACATCATTCTCGCTGGAGGAGGGGCACGGTGGAGTCTGCGCTCGTGCACTTAAATAACGCAGTGAGCGTAGAACCTTGAAGGGTCTACTTTTCAAAGATCTACTGAAGGAATAAAATATATTTTTAGATTCTTTTGAGTGAAACATAACTCACAGGAGAGGGACGTTTCAGTCAGAGTCAGTCACTCCGGCTTACACTGCGCTCACTCTGGCTCTCTCCGGCTCACGCAGCCCCAACTCTGGATCCCTCTGGCTCCCTCCGGCTCACTCTGGCACTAACTCTGGCTCTCTCTGGCTTACTCTGCACTCACTCTGGCTCTCTCCGGCTCACGCAGCCCTACCTCTGGATCCCTCTGGCTCCCTCCGGCTCACTCTGGCTCTCTCTGGCTTACTCTGGCTCTCTCTGGCTTACTCTGCACTCACTCTGACTCTCTCCAGCTCACGCAGCCCTAACTCTGGCTCCCTCCAGCTCACTATGGCTAACTCTGCACTCACTCTGGCTCTCTCCGGCTCACGCAGCCCTAACTCTGGATCCCTCTGGCTCAATCCGCATACACTCTGGCTCACTCCAGCTCACGCAGCCTTAACTCTGGCTCTCTCCAGCTCACTCTGGCTCTCCCCGGCTCACTCAGGCCTAACTCTGGCTCTCTCCAGCTCACTCAGCCCTAACTCTGGCTCTCTCCGGCTCACTCAGCCCTAACTCTGGCTCTCTCCAGCTCACTCTGGCTCTCCCCGGCTCACTCAGGCCTAACTCTGGCTCTCTCCAGCTCACTCAGCCCTAACTCTGGCTCTCTCCGGCTCACTCAGCCTTAACTCTGGCTCTCTCCAGCTCACTATGGCTCACTCCTCGCTCGCTCTGTATTCACTCCAGCTCACGTCGATGTATCCAGCCTCTGTTTGAGCCTCACACTGAACCCAGTTTGTTCACTTGAGCAAGAGCACGTTGCTTAATATCTTCAGATCAGATCTGATGAGGACACACTGTGTCAGTTTGAATGTAGGTCAAACCAACTATAAAACCACTGTCAGGAGATGATCTGTCATTTTCAGCTCTGAATATCTTTCAGAAACGACCATTTCACAAAGAACCTACCAACAGAACAGTTTCAATCCTGTTACATGAGCATCCCCTGAGACTGAGAACATTAATAACTACATATTACATCTCTGTAAACGGGAGGGTGTGGTTTCCCCAGACAGGGATTAAGCCTAGTCCTAGACTGCATCCTCTATTCAATGGAAAAATCACAATAAAAGTGCTGTGTGGTCCAGGACATTCACCTTCACCAGAGGAGTTAACACAACTAACAGAGTAACATCCAATAAACACCTTTCAAATCAGACAACACTGTCTTCATCCAGTTCCTGTGCGATACAGTGATTCCGTGACTCAAATTTAAACTGCACTTCTTTTCTATACGTTACGGTCAAGGGAGGACTTCCACAGAGCAACACTGATCAATTTCCCCTGATACGTTGAGCCTGAAATCAAGCCTGTCCTGTAGGAACGTGCCTCAGCTCTTGTCCTCAGTTCTGGGGTTAAGTTATCAGGCTAACTGAGAAATCCAGCTTTGTGGAGCCCACAGATTCAGCCAGAATTTTCCATCAGTGTGTATATGTTGGGGTGGTTTATCCTCATATCGACATAATCTTGTTTATATAGATTATTATTATTCTATAATGTCCCCACTGTGTGTTCATGTACTGTCCCTTTAAAACCACGCTACCAAGCAGGGGTCACGTGATTCTGCCCCCTATCTGCCACATGGAGGAGAACCTAAACGCCGAGGCCGACCGAGCGACTGGAGCTTGTACCAAAGAGAAACACAGCTGTGGTTTGGACGTGCTGTGTTCTGACTATAATTAAGACGACACTGAACTAGGAGTCAAATGTAAACACTGAATTGCTAACGCTAAATGCTCCCAGCAACATTAGAGAAAATAAATATCCCAGCTTTAAAACTGGAGCATATTTACAGCTCAAGCCTCGTCCCTGAACTGTGAGGGTCATAAACACAGAAACAAAATACTCGTTCATTAATCGTAATCATGGTAAAACATATTAATAATGATATTGATTTGCGCTCACATCGTCCAGCACTACCTTTATTTGTAATTGAAGACAGTACAAACACGTGTTGTGACATCACAACCAACACCCACACACAACGGCCGACCTGGGGGAGGGGGGGACTTGCAGAAAGTGGGATTTTAGAGCTGTGGTGAACTGAGGGTCTGTCCAATAGCTCATCCTCAATCCTGGGATTAAATTATCAGGCTAACTGAGTAATCCTGGGGAGTATTCCTCAAAGCAGGTTTACTCAGTTTAGCCAGATAACTTAAGCCCAAAATCAAGCCTGTCCAATAGGAACAGAGCTTGGATAATCCTTAAATTTGGGTTTAAATTAGCTGACTAACAGAGGAAACCTGTTCTGTAAAATGCCCCCAAACCCCATCTTTGTTTTAAAGAACCACCGCGTCCACTTTCTGCGGCTTGGCGTTTTTAGACGTTTGATGGTTGCGGATGTAGCTGTGTTTTTAGCTGCTTCTGATTGGTTCGATTCATCTACAGACAGTCTACATCTTAAACCTGCTCTCTGCTCTTATCCACCTGTTTACACCAGAATAAATTAAGGAGAAAAGTAAACAACCGCAATAACAACAAAAACAACATCACCAATGTATTCCTATGGAAGCTCTGGCTCTGGCCATGAAGAGGTTAAACAGTAGAGTGGCCTACTTCTGTCCCTGCCAAGAAGCTATGGGCCACGCTGACGGCTTAATTTGCTTTTCAATGCGGGTGGAGGAGAGCTGCAGTCTTTGGGTGGACCCCCACCTCGTCACCTCGTCCAGTTCAAAGGTCCTCATTAACATCCGGTCAGGATTCCGCTTGTTTAGAGCACTCTGAATCTGCTGTGCCCAGCACCTAAGGTGTTAATGCTCCAAAAAGGAAGGGAGGGAGGGAGACAGGGAGACAGAGAGAAAGAGAGAGAGAGAGAGAGGGAAAGGAGGGGAAAAAAATGGCGGCACACCACGCGCTCTGCTGTCCAACCTAAAATGGCTGACATCATCGTGTCTAAGCCAGAGAGCCAGAGCAATGCCAGCTTCGACTGACCACAACCACCAGCCCCAAAACAACACCGCCCTGAGCCCAGAGCCGGCTCAAAACAACCCTCCACCTCACGCGGGGAGGAGGGGGGGGGGTCTGTCCTCGAACGAAAGCCCCATCACAAAGAGGATACTTCAGTTAACCACATAACATAAGCCTGAAGTTGAGGAGTTGTCCGGAAGAAATGTCCCTCGGTTCTTTGACAGTCGTTGAGAATGATGATATCTGACTGTACTTTGTGAAATAGATCCAGGGGACATGTGACAAGGGAGGATTTGTTGGCGTTAGCCTGATAATTTAAGCTCATATCTGAACACCGTCCTGTGGCAGAGTCCATCAGGTCTCCTCCAATCAGACAAGACTGAATACAGGCTTAAGATATCTGGCTAAGTTTGTGAAACACATACATCTGTGGGGTACATTTCAAGGCAGGGTTGGTTTGTGTTAGTCACACGAGCTTATGTTAGCTGGCAAAAAAAGCAGGATACACTTGAGTTAGCCAGGTAACTTAAGCCTGAGGTTAAAGACGGTCCAATAGAAACGTGGAAGCCTGGATTGGCTTGAGTTATCTGGCTAAGCTCTAATAAAATAACTAGCCTGGAAGGTAACGAGACAAGATCCCGACAAATCACACAAACAGAGCTCGTGATCTGCCTCTGACAAGACGCCATGACCGTGACCTTCATATTAGCGCCCTCAGTGATATTCCACCCACAGGATTTATCTGTGATAGCCAGATAATATAAGCCCACAGTTGGGGACAGTCCAGAAGCAATGTCCACCAGGTCTCATCTGGATAAAGTGAGAAATCCTGCATCGTGAGATTCCCGCCTGGTTGTGCTCAGCACAACAAATTCAATCTAAACACAGACAGAAAAACAGGACACAACCCGGGGGCCCACCACAGAGGAGGTAGGTGGGAGGTTCTCATAGATGTGCAATAAGACAGACCACAGACACACGGACCACAATATTTCCACAACCAATGGTCATGCCGTGCCTACTTCTAGATCAGTGCCAGCTACTCATTCATTCATTCGTTCATCTTCTGTAAGTGCTTCATCCTGTTTAACGTCATGGTGGGTCCAGAGCCCACCCAAAAATCACTGGTCAAACATACACTCGCTCACGCCTGGTGTGAACATCTCCTGTACCGTGTTGTTTAGCGAACAACAAGAAACCAAAGAGTCACCCGGAGATCCAAGTTCTAGGAGCTTCCTTGTTCGTCCGAGGCCTCGCTCTCTGGCGTGGGAGCTATAGCACCACCCCCTTCACTGCCTGAGGTGCTGGCTAGCACAGTCGTGTCAGCTGACGCGACAGATCTGGGCAGTTTACATTCTCCTCTGACATGCTAAACTTTTCTGTACCGTTGCTTACTGTAGTGGCGATTTGAATAGAAGCAGTAAGTCGGCCTCAAGAGTCTTGGCTACAGAGATATGACTTTACTATAAAGGCCGTTTCATGGTGCTGCATCCAATCTAAATCGCAAGCAAAGCTTAGCCACGAACTCTGTGCTGTAGCCTGATGTGCACCGACCCAGAAATGTAACGTTGCTTTATGATAAAACATACGTGATGGAAGAATTAAACCCAAATGATACCAGGAGCGCGATCCAGACGGAAAAACCTCTACTGCTGTATTGGTTTCAATCCTGGCACTGCATGGAAATTCCACTGTGGCCGACTCCCTACATAGTGCACTTCACAGATTATAAAAGTAACACTACTACTCCGCTACACTGTGCACTACATGGGGTGGACGAAGATGTTTTGGCGGTGAAGACACACCAACATGGGGCTGTCCTGAATACCATTTTTAGGGCGTTTGAGCTTTGGCCGTAACAGACACGGTGCCACTATGAGCACAGAGTATACCCGAGTTCACCAGAGCTTCGTGGGGGAGGTCTCCTGTAAATCGAGGTATAATGTTGAACTAAGGAACTGTGCCTGCGCTGTGCTTCGTTGTAGGTAGGTTGCTGTAGGGCTTTTGGCCGTTTCAGGCTTCATTCAGGGCTTTTATGTTGATGTGGCTGAATACGAGTGGAGTGCCGGGGGTTTTGACCGCTCTAGAGCCTGAATTCAGGTGGCGTGGATAGCCACATTTACCAAAAAATCCAAATGTGATGAAAACTGATTTCCTACACAATGAAAGAATAACTGAAAAGCCAATGATTCGAGACCAGCCCCACACCAACACACCAGTATAAACACTCAGGGCACTGGTCCAGGCTACACAGCAGACACTACACTGACTCTAAACAGGACTTTAGGCCATATCAGACATATTAGATATTAGGCAACTTAAATACTAGTGCAGTACTCTGGTCCAAAACCCTGTGGTCAGACTCCAACTCAACGTAAACACGACAACCAGCTGCGTAACCGGGCTGACGTGTCTCTGACGTTGTCAAACTAAACCTTACAAACACAAAAGAAAATAAAATTAAGCATCTAAACGTAACCTAAGCCCAAAGAACAAAAACAAACATCTGTCATATCCTCTGCACGACCGACAGGAACTCAATGACAAGCTCACAGTTTGTATTAGTGCTTCTCCCCTCACTGGCCCACAATGCTCTACACGACCAACAATATGTCCTCCGTTTGCACCAGTAACAGCCTCTACTCGCCCGGGAAGGCTGTACAACGGATGGCAGAACGCTGCTGTGAGGATTTGATGGTATCCAGCCACTTAAACATCGGTGAGGCCTGGTCCTGATGTTGAAGGATTAGTTCTGGATCACAGACACCATCCCAGAGGTACTGGATCGAGCTGAATCACTAGTGTTGGGAATGGTGATCTCTGTTCATGCTTCTCTACAGACGTTATACAAACGGCGGATGAAGTTGATCTTAAGGGGTGTCTACAAACTTTTGGACACGTACTGCACGTCTGGTCAGACAAGACAGCCACATCAAACACAGCCTCAAAACTGGGGGGGGGGTTCAAAGAGACGCTGGAGGAAGAGGGGCGGGTTTCTCCTACATTTACAACTAAAAAGAAACTGGAGAAGGGAAAATAAAAGACACACACACACACAGAGAGAGAGAGAGAGAGAGAGAGAGAGAGAGAGAACTAACCAGGCTTCACAGCTGCTTCTGACAGCCTTGTGATACAAAAATATGTAGACACCCTTTATAATTATTAAGATGCGGTGGACATTCAATTGTACACACACACACACACACACACACCTTCACAGGGTCAACACATCAGATTGAGGTCACTGTGCCCAATTCCAAGTACTGGACTTTGGAGAGAAGGAGCTCTGTCCGTTTTCCTTTGGGGGAGGAGATTGACCCAATCCTTCAAACACACACACACACACACACACACACACACACACACACACAAAATGCTGATGTTGAATACCACCAAATATTTTAACATCTAGGACCTGTTTACACCCAGCATTAAGAAGAGTTTTTCGTGATGGGGTCACATTTGTGATTCACTTGTCCTCGGGGTTAGAGTCGTTCAGAATAAACCTGAACAGGGCCCTAGGCCTGGGGTCAAAGCGTTACGGTTACAGGGGTCATTATGATAATTATGGTATGTCTCATGCAACACAGTGCATATAAACACTTATTGAAACAATATTTATTCATTAATTCATTCATCTGTAAACATGGTGCTGATCAGGGTCCTGGTGGGTCCAGAGCGCACCGTAAATCAATGAGCACAAAGAATAAACACTTATTCAACAGGGCATTACACACTCACCCTTTCACTCACACACTCACCCAGTCACTCACACACTCACCCAGTCACTCACACCCGTGGACATTTTCACACACTCACCCAGTCACTCACACCTGTGGACAGTTTCACACTCACCCTTTCACTAACACCCTCACCCTGTCACTCACACCCGTGGACATTTTCACACACTCACCCAGTCACTCACACCTGTGGACAGTTTCACACACTCACCCTTTCACTCACACCTGTGGATATTTTCACACACTCACCCAGTCACACACCCAGTCACTCACATCTATGAACAATTTCACACACTCACCCAGTCACTCGCACAAACACAAAAACACACCTGTAAAAACAAACAAACAAACACACAGACACTGTGAGAACACCACACTCCTCAGAGACAGTGACCCGAGGCACTATTCTGTCAGCGTCACAATTAAACCTCACGCCTCTTTGCCTTCAGTGATTTTCTGCCCGTTGATTTATTTTTGGAGCATTTCTATTGGCCCGTTCACGACGAGGAGGCGTCAACCCAATGTAAACAAGAGCTGGCAACTGTACACCATCATTTCCAGGCCTTTAACGTCAGGACCATGACCTTCACTCTTCCACAGACAGGATGCCCCATTATGTCAAGGCCCTGAGTCTGAGTGCGCATGGAACGGCATTACTGACATCACACCCCACTGTACCACCGCACTGAGCTCACACCAGTCCACACAGAGACAGGCGTTCGGCTTCCCTCTCCTGTTTGAACCTTTTAACACTTTGTACATTAAGAAAGTGGGTCAAAATAACAAGGGCTTAGCGGTGGTTGCTGAGTAAACACCGCTCCACTGTTCCCAGCGCGCAGAAAATCAACTTATCCCCAGAGGCATCATCTCAGACTTTAGATTAAGCCAGGGTTCTCCCTCAAAGTCCACTGCTGTGTAAAACGTAACAGTATCGTGTGTTGTCATCACGATAAACAATGCACGTGAACTTTTAGCCGGAGAACTTAAGCCCAAAGCGAAGCTCAACTTAGCCAGATAACTTAAACCTAACGAAACCCAAAAGAGCAGAAAGGTGGGTTGTTCCTATTGGTCAGTAATCAATCCTTGGTGTACATTCGTAGCCCCTGCTTTGTGGAAGACCCCCCCCCCCCCCACCCCCCTCCCCCCTCCCTCAGGTCTACTGTCTTTTGTGGGTCCTGGTTGTGATGTCACTACCTGTGTTTGTACCGTGCGGCCATGTTTAAAAAAAAAGAACCCTCTGTCCACTCTGCTGACCACAACATACACACACCATTAAAAACACTGTGTTTATTATTAAAGCAATGAGAACAGATCACCACAGCCTTGAAGCAGGGGTCTGATCTCTGGAGTGTGGCCATCTGGTGCCAAAAGAACAGAGACCCTCCAGCCCCCTGCACCCCCCACAAAAACTGGACAAGACCCCCACCCACTCACTTACTACCACTACTACTACTGTCGCCATTTTACCCAATACACTTCCCTCAACTTTTACAGACACCTACGAAAAACACGGTATTCCTATTTATCTGGGGACTTTCCATAAGCCTCTGTATTATTAAAGACGAGTAATTCTACACCTAAACCTAACCTTAATCTTAACCTCAGTAAACAACCAGCAACGTGTCTGCGTAATTATTTTTCCACTAAAAAAACAACTAATATACGTGAAAACAGTGCGTTTTTTACGTTATGACTAGACAACAGCAAGAGCTCGCGCGTTTTCATGGCGTTGTGGGGACACGGGATCCTTAGCAACACAGACGTAGAAACACAACGTTATTCTCTCTCTCTCACACACACACACACACACACACACACACACACACACACACAGTCTCTCACACACACCGCTATTCCCCAAAACTACAAATATACGAGGTTCAATCCTTCTCCTTAACGTTATCCGAATTCTCCGGTCCACCTTAAATGGCCAGCAGCGACACTGTGGCGCCCCGGTATTTAAGGTGGAACGGAGAGTTCGAATAAGAAGAGGCTGGAGCCAACTTCAGCCTCAGTCTCTCTCTCTCACTCTCACTCTCACACACACACACACACACACACACACACATTAATGTATAAACGAACACAGTTTATATTGAACTCACCGCGCGGCCGGCGGCTTGAAGGTCTTTCACTCTCAGCGAACAAACACCAACAGAATCAGGATTAAAGAGAGAGAGACGAGATGAATGAAGAGCTGGATTAGTCAGAGTCTCTCTCTCTCTCTCTCTCTCGTGTTTATCGGACTGAGAGCCTGAAGAGAAACTAAACGCACCCCTCGGGTCACGTGCCGCCCTGCGTCATCGTCAGCCTCGCTGACGTCACCGAGCAGCACCAGAGCCCTCCGTGTGTCATGTATATTTTTATGCGTTACTAATATTTTATGTATTAATTTAGCTCATTTTTACACATAGAATATAATAATTGATAAAATTACATTGTAATGTAAATATATCTACTGCAATTTGGAAAATTACAATTTATGTATTTGATGTTTATATATGTGCTTTTTAATGATTATATATATTTTTAAATCTATTTTTCTGGGGAATAAATGAAAATTAAAAATGTATGTAACTTAAATTATTGGTTGTTAATTTGTTTGGTAATAAATATATTTTAATAAAGGTTATTTATTTTATATATTACTGTATTATTATTTTACCTGACATTTATTTATGATGAAAAGAAAAAAAAAACAATAATTGTACATTTTTTGAAAACACATAGAATTAATATATCTTTGTAGTAATTTTGTTAATCTTATTTTTACAGTTGTTTTGTGTGTATTTCCTAAATTATAGTTTTATTTATTTTTTTAAGCTGCATTTAATGTAAATATTCCAAAAATATTGGAAGAGTGTGTAAAATGTCCCCAGGTGTGCCCAGCAGTGGTCTACAGTCAGTGGTGTGCCAGCCTTTTTATGCCAGTGTACCTATATATGCTCGCTGTCTGTGGGACTGATGGCGCCTGATAAATAAATGAACATATTTAACGTAGAACATATTTATGAAAGAAACAGCCAGAGATCTACGGCGTGGTATCATCCCCTCACTGTTAAAGAAGGACAGACGGGTGGTGGACAGGTATTTATTGTGAAACACTGCCCCCTTGTGGAGCTCCTATAAACATAAGCAGGACAACAACACGACTACGAAACGCTCCTGTAAAGGTGCTTAGAATATTATGAGAGATATTATGTAATATTATGTGGAGAGTATGAACTCCAGCAGTCACTGCTGTGTCTGATCCATTCGTACCAGCGAAACACACACTAACACACCACCAAGCAACAGGTCAGAGTCAAATAGAGTACAGTCTGTAATTGCTGAGATATAAAGTGCTCCTGTGTGGTCAGTGGAGGTGAAAGAATGGACAGTGAGTGCAGAAACAACGAGGTGGTTATAATGTTATGGCTGTTTATTTACTGTAACACTGGTGACTCCTCTCCAAAGGGGGGCGACATTATTTTTCCACAGCCCTTTCCTCCCGGATGAAGAGGCGCGCTCCGATTGGACGAGAAGTACGGACGTCGCAGTGTGGGATTGGTCGTGGCGGCGCATGCGCAGCGAGGGCTGGGGCGCACAGCGTTAAGGAACGGCGCTGAAGGCTAACAGAAAAAAGCGAGGAGAAAAAGAAGAGGAAGAAAGTACAGGGAGATAAAGAGAGAAGGAAGGAGAAGAGAGAGGGTCAGAGAGGAGAGAGAGAATGAAGAACAGCACGAAGAGGAAAGAAGAAGGTGTCGGAGCGCAGAGCAACGGAGTGAAACAGAGCACATGGAGCAAAGCCCTGAGCACCAGAGCCGTGTGGGAGGATAAGGTAAAGAGACCTAGACAGTCACTAGCTCATAGAGAGGGAGAGAGAGAGAGTAACTTACATGGAAGCATAGGAGGAGAGAGAGAGAGAGAGGGAGGGAGAGACAGAATATAGGGGAAAGGAGAGTAGCTACAGGAGGAGTGAGAGACAAACTAAGGAGTGGGGGAGGGAGAGAGTGAAGTAAAGGAGTGTGTAACTATTAAATGAATGTGAAAAATAAAAAGAGAGTAACTATAGCAGTGAGGGGGAGGTGTATCGTTTACTCTGAGGTGTAATGTGGAGTGTGTGTTGAAGAGAGTGAGTATAAGAAGAGTGTAACAGTTACAGGGACATATATCAGAACAGAGACTGTGTTAGCGAAAGGGAGAGATATATTTAGAAAAAAAAATAGATTGGGCGAGTGCATGTGCTCTATTAAAATGAAGGAAGAGAGACAGAGAATATTGGAGAAAGTAGAGTGAGCGACTTACACTCTCTCTCCCTCTCACACACCTACAAGTAAATGTTAAATGGATGTATAGGAGGAGAGAGTGTAAGGTAAAGGTGTGTGAGAGAGTGTAACTGGAGTAAGTGTAGGAGGGGAGAGAGACGGAGGGCTAACAGTTTTAGAGAGAGAGAGACTATAGAGTAAATAAGAAAGAATTACATAGAGGTATAGGAGCGAGAGAGGGAGAGACTATAGAGTAAAAGAGAGAGAATTACATGGAGGTATGAGAGAGAGGGAGAGACTATAGAGTAAAAGAGAGAGAGACTAGAGTGAAAGAGAGAATTACATGGAGGTGTAGGAGAGAGAGAGTTACCTACTACATGAAAGTATATAGAGAAAGAGAGTTTAATGTAAAGGAGAGAGAGGAGGTTTGTACCTGCCCCAGAGGCTGTAAAACAAAGCAATTTCTCGGTTGGTCACAAACCGCTTTTTAATACACCGTGCACCGGGGGAGAGGGTCATACAGAACGAGGAAACCAGACACAGTCGCAGCTCTGTATTAACGTTTCAACCGTGTCATGCAGACGGGACTATGTAGGCGCACACACACAGGTCATGTACGGCGAGAGGACTGTTGTTGTTTGGGACTGAACACAGCTCCGTCATCAGTTCAGACAGATCAGTAGAGTTTGTTCCTTCCTTGTTGCAGCGTCCAGCTCTCGCTGGATTCTTTCGTCGGCCACCGATCCGAGGAGCGTTTGAACCTCTTCAAAAGACCACGGTGTCATTTTACGAGCTGCCGTCGTGAGTCGGATAAAAACAAACGTGATCTCTGCTGCAGCTGGAGATTTTACAGATGGAGAGTTGGTGCTGGTCGTCTGCGTTGCGTGGCGTAGAGTGAAGACTCATGACAGAGCAGGGACTAAAGAGAGAACCCAGTGCCAGGACCAGATTTACCAGTTGGTGGAGTGAAAACCCAAACTGAGTTGAGTAGGAAAGTGCTGTAAGTATTCTACAGATGGAGGTGGAACCCTGCCTCGATTTGGGGCAGTGTAAATGTGTGTCCTAGCCCTCTCTGTCCAGACACGTGGTAGAAACAGTGTGTGTCTCATCTGCCCGAGTTACAGACGGAATCCAGTCTCCTTTCGGCTGCCAGATGGATTTAAAGAGATAATCCGGCCGAGCCAAGCCAACGTGGCGCGTGTTGGATCAAGGCTGTGGGAGCTGAGCTGCCTCTTTAAATGTAGAGTCCCTCCCTTAGTCAGGAGCCACAGCGCTGAGGTGGCGTCAATGATATATCACTGCAGTGGGAGACTTCTCAGATTACAGCCGTCAATCATTCCACCGAGAGACTTCAGACTTACTTCAGTGTCAGGAGTAAAGGTCCGTTATGTCCACCTCGCTCTTTCTGCATTCACTGCCCGTTCTCTCAGCTCCACTGACCACACAGGAGCACTGTGTAGTTCTACAATCACAGACTGTAGTCTGTCTGTTGCTCTGCATACTTTATTAACCCCTCTCCCCCTGTTCCTCAGCGCTCAGGACCCCCACAGAGCAGGTGTGATGTGGTGGTGGATCATTCTCAGCGCTGCAGTGACACTGACGTGGTGGTGGTGTGTTAGTGTGTGTTGTGCTGGTGTGAGTGTGTATACTGTGTTAGCCCCTTCCAATTTTAGAATTGCCCCACTCCCCTACTCAGTAAAAACAGAGAAGAAAGAGAACAGAGTGAAAACGGCTAAAAACCAGAGCTTCTGCTCCTCGCTCCTCACTGCTGTGCGCTCGGGGTCGGGGTGAACAGCGAGCGGCTCATTATCATTTAAAGGAACAGGTGCTGAAAGCGGGCGTTCTGAACAGGGCTGTTTACACAGGGGGAGAACACTGCTGTGGGGGTTGAGTCTTGAACCAGAGCTGTGTTCCCCTGTGAAAGAGGTTGAGTATGTCCTCTTTAACCTTTTCTTTTGTTTAGGTTTACTGTGTTACGCTGACAGCTGAGGGTTGTGTGCGCAGGTGTTGCTGTAAGATCCAACCCTCAGTTCAGGACAGAGCCTCCAGTCCGACCGGCTTTGTGTTTGAAAATAAAACAACACGCTTTTCAGTCAACAGTGACCCCAAACCCACCTTGTTATTAACAATGAAAATAGTAACAACAATAATAATGTTTAAAAAATTACTTACGTGCAGCATGGTGGCGCCGCAGGTGGTGTCTCTGCCGCACAGCTGCAGGGGCTCGGGGTCCTGGGTGGGATCCTCTCTTCGGCTCACTGTCTCTGAGGAATGTGGTGTGTTCTCCCTGTGTCTGCGTGGGTTTCCTCCGGGTGACTGTCTGTGAGGAGTGTGGTGTGTTCTCCCTGTGTCTGCGTGGGTTTCCTCCGGGTGACTGTCTGTGAGGAGTGTGGTGTGTTCTCCCTGTGTCTGCGTGGGTTTCCTCCGGGTGACTGTCTGTGAGGAGTGTGGTGTGTTCTCCCTGTGTCTGCGTGGGTTTCCTCCGGGTGACTGTCTGTGAGGAGTGTGGTGTGTTCTCCCTGTGTCTGCGTGGGTTTCCTCCGGGTGACTGTCTGTGAGGAGTGTGGTGTGTTCTCCCTGTGTCTGCGTGGGTTTCCTCCGGGTGACTCTGTGAGGAGTGTGGTGTGTTCTCCCTGTGTCTGCGTGGGTTTCCTCTGGGTGACTGTCTGTGAGGAGTGTGGTGTGTTCTCCCTGTGTCTGCGTGGGTTTCCTCAGGTTGACTGTCTGTGAGGAGTGTGGTGTGTTCTCCCTGTGTCTGCGTGGGTTTCCTCAGGTTGACTGTCTGTGAGGAGTGTGGTGTGTTCTCCCTGTGTCTGTGTGGGTTTCCTCCGGGTGACTGTCTGTGAGGAGTGTGGTGTGTTCTCCCCTGTGTCTGCGTGGGTTTCCTCCAAGTTCCTCCCACAGTCTAAACACACATGTTCACACAATATTCCTTAGGTGTCTGTGAGTGACTGGGGGAGTGTGTGTGGGTGTGTGTGAGATTGACTGGGTGAGTTTGTGAAACTCTGAACCCCTTGTGACCCTGATCAGAGTGAAGTAGTTACAGAAGATGAATGAATGAATCCTAATTATTCGGGTGTTTGGAGCACATCTGGAGCCGGTTCTGCCCCAGTTCAGTGTAAAGCCCTTTGCTGACCACAGTTGTTTGTCCGTGGACAGGTTTCCAGTGTCCTGCACTAATGTGATGTTCTCTCCTCCACAGGACGAGTTCTTAGACGTGGTGTACTGGTTCCGGCAGATCATCGCTGTGGTTTTAGGAATCATTTGGGGAGTCGCTCCACTGAAGGGCTTCCTGGGGATAGCCATGTAAGTGACCTGCCTGCAGCGAGGGTAACAGGGGGGTGTTAATCAGAATCCAGTGAATGCAGCGGTCTACAACATCAGCCATAACGCTACATAACGCCTGCTGCTCTGCATACTTTGATAGCCCCATTTTCACCCTGTTCCTCAGTGCTCAGGACCCCCACAGAGCAGGTGTGATGTGGTGGTGGATCATTCTCAGCGCTGCAGTGACACTGACGTGGTGGTGGTGTGTTAGTGTGTGTTGTGCTGGTGTAGAGTGGATCAGACACAGCAGTGCTGCTGGAGTTTTTAAACCCCGCAGTGTCTGGACTGAGAACAGTCCACTAACCTGGTCTGTGATGATCCTGTGGGGGTCCTGACCTTTGAAAAACAGTGTGTGACAACAGTCTGTATTCTGAGTGTGTGTGTGTTTTCTGTTTTGTCCGGGCAATGTGTTTAGTTTGTGGAATATTCCATGGCTGATCTGTCTTTGCATCTGTCCCACAGTTTCTGCATCATCAACGCCGGCGTCCTGTATGTTTACTTCAGCAGTTTCCAGCAGGTGGACGAGGAGGAGTACGGAGGAACGTGGGAACTCACCAAAGAAGGCTTCATGACTTCGTTTGCTTTATTCCTGGTAACTGCACTCCTCTCTCTCACTCACTTCACGGGCCACTCCGTCGTTTCCTCTGGCGGTAATTCCTCATATTTCCAAACCACCATCACACTGACACCGAAAGACCTGAAGGTGTCAAAGACTCTGTTCTGTACCTTTTAACGTTGGCCACCCCCTTGTGAGGAACCTGCTCTGTGGAGCGTAAAGTGGTTCAATGGCAGGGCCACAAAGCAGCTTCAGTCTTCATCTTCTGTGAGTTGCACTTCGAAGAACAAAAATGAAAGTAAATAAATGTTGTTGTACTGCACTTTATACACAGACGCAGTCTTTAATTGGGAGTGATCTCCATCATTGAGAAGTGGAACAACACTCTATTTACAAAAGTAGTATGCTTTACAGTGCACTATTTCTCAAACAGGATGAGGCATTATAAAGATTAAACAATCTGCGAATGCCCCAAGCTTACGAAGAGAAAAAATGGCCACGGGTTCATGGGGGGAGGGTTTTTTCCATTTACAGGAGTTCCTCTGTGATTTTATTCCCGCCTGGATCAGCCACATCAGTGTTTCTCTCTCTCTCTTTGTACTGAGAAGTGACAGACCAAATCACAGATACTTACTTATTTTACCAAGTCTTGCTTGGATACAAATCTCCATGAATTTCCCTTTTTTTTCCACTATATACACTCCATTTTCTGATGGAGACTGAGAGTGCAGAGGGCCCACACCCCACTGCCACTGCCACCGCATACAGCACCACTGAGATTAACCAGGGTAGCCTGGGTTTGTACGCCCCTGCAGCAGAAATGGTGGCGGAGCTGTAGTCTTGTCCTCCGTGACATTGTACTGAGCACCTGTGGGTTCGCCCGCAAATCGCCGGCTGGAAGAAACTTGTCAGCAGTGAGAGGCGCTGACAGTAACATCAGAGGGGCTTCAGGGAATTTAGGGAAGGTCTATCAACCGGAAGTGACTTTAATGCTGTCTGGATGCAGAAGGGTCATCACTGAGGAGATGGGTCAAATGTCATAATGTTAATAAAAAAATAATGTTGAAAGTCCCTCAGGGTCAGAAAAATTCCAATTAAATACAAGATCAAGGACCAAGAGTGTGATTGATGAGAAGCTGAATAGCGCCCCCTGTATCTTACAGGTCAGTTTCAAGAGGAGGTGTAGGGGCCCCCCACCCAGGGGAGTGCATGTTTGTGTCTGAGTCTGAATGTTCTGTCTCTGTTTTAAGGTGGTATGGATAATCTTCTACACAGCGTTACACTACGACTGAGAACCAGAGCTGAAATCATCTTAGAAACACGACCATCCCGCCGTAAACGCGAGGCCGAGCGAGCTGGGTGTCGGCGGCACCTCGGAGCCTCGAGGCACGGCGGCATCATCCTGGGTACACTGAGTGACCTCGCCATCCACGGGTCATTGAGATTTTAAGCTAATACTGTCCAGTGCAC
>NC_089804.1:56167453-56172453 GCF_029633855.1 Hoplias malabaricus
TATTATTCACAATAAAACGTCTCATAATAGTAACGACATACTAAACCAGCCACAAGATTAAAACCACTGACTGGTGACATTAATAGCATTGATTTTCAGACAGTGCCCCCTGCTGGTGAAAGTCGGAGGAGGGCAGCAAATGCACAGACACATGTTGAAGTTGACGTTGGAGGCAGGAGAAATGCTCAGCGTAAACCACCCATTAAAAACTCATTAAAAAGATTGAAATACTGATTCGACAAGGCTTCTAAAAGAAAGGTGGAATCACATCCTGTTTAGGGATTAATTTGGACCAAGGTGGCATCTGGAGTATTTTTAGACGACGGAGAGAACTCCCAACGAAGAAAAGCACGAACTGTGATGAGGATATTTGTTTATTATTTGTTTCACTTATTTGTTTTGCTGTTTCAGATCATTTAAGGTGGAAAGGTCTCCAAACTTGGTGCGTTACAGAAAGCGCTACAAGACTAAACAACTCAGTTACAAATGAGTTTCTGTGGTGAATAAACAGTGAATAAAAACGTACAGAAAAGTTTAACGTCAGCTGCATACCAACACCAGTCTGTTTCCCCCTCAAACACACAGTTCCACCTTGAAAGGTGCTGAGCTTCTGAATGTAAACAAACCAGAGAGAACAGTGTTTCCCCACAATTGTGGACGTCCCCTTTAAGGATCTGATTGTGATTTTCATAAACCCTTTCAGCAGTGTGTGCTGGTGTAGCTCTTCTGTGGGAACAACCAGACGGACCCCACAGGTGCTCCTGGTCGTCCTTTAAACCACTGGGAACACCCCACAAGGCTGCTTTACACGTTCTGACCAAAACATTATGAACAGCACAGTGTGGCCCTCAGATACAGCTCTGATCATTTCTCCAGGTTTCAACACCGACAGGGGGCACTGTGACCAGATCACCCGTGCCATTCACCGCGCATGTCAGTGGTTTTAATCTTGTGGCTGACGCGCGCCCCCTACTGTCCGTAAAGTTTGTGTAAACGGGGAATAAATGACGTAGTTGTGTAAGATGGCGGCGCCCCACTCCACGATGCGGTTCTGGAAGCCCGGTGAGAAACAGCTCTCTGTGTTTACACCTCGTCTCCACATCAGCCCGGGCTTCAGGGGCAGAGAGAGTGTGTGTGTGTGTGAGAGAGAGAGAATGAGTGTGTATTAATGGGTGTATGAGAGTGTGGTTGTGTGTGTTTGTTAAAGGGAAACTGACCGTGCTTGTGTTCCTCTGCAGAACACCTACTGCTGCACTGACTCATAAACACACACCTGAGCACATTATTCATTCATTCATTCACACTTTTAGTTATTTATCTGCTCCTCTCTCTCTTTCTCTCTCGTTCTTTCTGATTATCTCTCTCCCTCTATCATTATCTCACTGTCATTTTCTCTCTCACCCTCTTTCTCTTTATCCTTCTCTGACATTCTCTTTGTTGTTATCTCACTCATTTTCTTTTATTCTCACTGTCTCATTCTTTGTCTCTGTCATTATCTATTTCTCATTCTGTCACCTCTTTCTCTCGCTCTGTTTGTCTCATTCTTTCATTCTCTGTCTCATTCTGTCAGTCTCTCATTATCCTCTCATTCTGTCAGCACTCTTTCTGTTTTTGTCTCTGTCATTCTCTAATATTCTCTCTCTGTTAGCACTCATTTTTAATTCTCTCCCTCTGTCTCCTCTGTTTCTTTCTCTCTCTCTCTCTCTCTGTCTTCTCTCTTTCTCTCTCTCTCTGTTTCTCTCTGTCTCCTCGCTCTCTCTCTGTTTCTGTTTCTCTCTCTGTCTTCTCTCTCTCTGTTTCTGTTTCTCTCTCTCTGTCTCCTCTCTCTCTCTCTGTTTCTCTCTCTCTGTCTCCTCTCTCTCTCTCTGTTTCTCTCTCTCTGTCTCCTCTCTCTCTCTGTTTCTCTCTCTCTGTCTCCTCTCTCTCTCTCTGTCTCTCTCTCTCTGTCTCCTCTCTCTCTGTCTCCTCTCTCTCTGTCTCTCTCTCTCTGTCTCCTCTCTCTCTGTCTCTCTCTCTCTGTCTCTCTCTCTCTGTCTCCTCTCTCTCTGTCTCTCTCTCTCTGTCTCCTCTCTCTCTGTCTCTCTCTCTCTGTCTCCTCTCTCTCTCTCTCTGTTTCTCTCTCTCTGTCTCCTCTCTCTCTCTCTCTGTTTCTCTCTCTCTGTCTCCTCTCTCTCTCTCTCTGTTTCTCTCTCTCTGTCTCCTCTCTCTCTCTCTCTGTTTCTCTCTCTCTGTCTCCTCTCTCTCTCTCTCTGTTTCTCTCTCTCTGTCTCCTCTCTCTCTCTCTCTGTTTCTCTCTCTCTGTCTCCTTTCTCTCTCTCTGTCTCCTCTCTCTCTCTCTGTTTCTCTCTCTCTGTCTCCTCTCTCTCTCTCTGTTTCTCTCTCTCTGTCTCCTCTCTCTCTCTCTGTTTCTCTCTCTCTGTCTCCTCTCTCTCTCTCTGTTTCTCTCTCTCTGTCTCCTCTCTCTCTCTCTGTCTCCTCTCTCTCTCTCTGTTTCTCTCTCTCTCTTACATTATTTGGAACCTATCTTTGGGGGCATTTGGGTGATTTGAGTCTGCAACTAAAAAAAACGATGTTTTTAAGTAGCGTGTGTAAAAATGGGTGTAGTTCAGTGGTGAAAAGGCACATTACAGCGTCTGATGATGTCGAGGGGTCCGGGCCAGGGTTTACAGGGGACCACACTGCTTCGGTTTTTTAAAAATATATTTTTAACATTTTTAAAAATTAGTAAATCGAGGCAACATCGACAATTCCTGAGAGCATTATTCTCTCTGGTTTGTTTACGTTAAGAAGCTCAGCTTTTTTAGGGGGAACGGTGTGTTTGAGGGAGAATAATGACTGTTGTTTGTATGCGGCTTAAATGTAGCAGTCTGTTTTTTTTATTCACTGTTTGAGTTCTCACAGAAACTCATTTGTAACTGGAGCTGTTTAGTTTTGTAGCACGTTCGCTCTGTGTTTACTTTCATGCAGTTAGCGCTCGCCTGAATTTAGAGTCAGTTCCATCAACAGCAAGAATAAGTCAATATTACAACATCCTCATCTCGGTAAATGCTCCTCAACATTTGGAGTCTCTCCGTTGTCTAACCACCTCCGGGTGCAGTTTCTCAGCCGTGAGACGAAAGAGAGAAAAACTAGCGTACTGGACCGAGAGACTTTTAAACACAGTTTCCAGCGCAGTCCCAGCTAAATTAATACCTCACACAGAACTGAGATCAGAGCTGAAGCTCTGCTGTTATTAACATCAACGTTAAACACAATGGGAGTCTGGCTGCTGCCACCTTAAATGCGCATGGCACTCTGAGCCACGATGGTGTTGCTATAAACTGACTTCTCATTGGCTGAACGGGCTGTGGACTCAATATAGGGGGGGAATTTAAAGGAACACAAGGTAAAACTTCACTGTACTGAACTCTGTAGGAAGTGGGTGTTTCCTACCTTCCTCCAAAAGTTACATAGTACAGTTTCTGCAGTGCTGAGCCTGGAGCAGGGATGAAATAGGCGCTATTCTCCTCATTACAGTTCAGTGAATAATTGGTGATTTTAAGGTAGCAGTTGTTTTAAGGTAGAAACGTTATGCAGTGTCCCTTTAACAAATATTTAATTTCACATTCACTTTCAAACAGAGGAAAATGACTATACACTATACTCCTCCTTTCCCTCATTCCTTCAGCCTGTCCTAAGAATCAAGTCCACTTCAGTTCCCTGTATTACTCCTCTAACTTGTACTTGTACCCCTGTTCCTGCAGGTTGTGAAGGGCCTGGGGTGTCTGAGGAGCGAGAGCTGACCACGGAGCCCTCTGGCCCTGTGCTGGTCTATAACCCTTACAGCTCTCTGTCTGTGGAGAAGCAGAGGCAGAAGCTCCCTGTCTTTAAGGTAAGGACTCCAGTGATATTAGTGGTCCTGAACTTTGCAGGAGTGGTCTGTGGGTGACTTGGTTTGAAGAGCATTTCCTGTTCTGTCCACAGCACAGGAACAATATCCTGTATCTGGTGGAGAGTTTCCAGACGGTGGTGATAGTGGGAGAGACGGGCAGTGGGAAGAGCACTCAGATTCCTCAGGTAAATTTGCAACGCAGCTCCGGGCACACAGCGTGACCCCGCTCTGTAACTTTGTGGCCTGCCATTTTGTAGCTGAGTTGCTGTGGTTTCTAAATGATTCGGCATTTCAGTAAGGGCACTCACAATTGATTGCAGAATATATTGCACAGAACCGACTTGGTGCAGCTGTGGTATCCTATTTGGAATTTGGTGAGTGCTTCAGAACGACACATTTGTTTGTAAAAGCAGACAGTGTGTCTAGGTGCTTGAATTTGTTCACCTGTGGCAATGGGACTAAATGAAACACCTGAATTCATTGATTAGGAGATGTGGCCCAATGTGTGTGTGTGTGTGTGTTCCAGTATCTCCTGGAGGCCGGCTGGGCTGCTGAGGGGAAGGTGATTGGTGTAACTCAGCCTCGGAGAGTGGCTGCCACTTCTGTAAGTGTTTTTAAGTCAGTGTTTATTTAATGTATTTTTTGTATAAACAGCAATCAACCAGAACATTACTGCACTCACTGTTTTTTCTCTAGCTCCACTGATCACACAGTAGCATTTTGTAGTTCTACAATTTGTAGTCCAGCTGTTGCTCTGCATACTTTGTTACCCCCCTCTCCCCCTGTTCCTCAGCGCTCAGGACCCCCACAGAGCAGGTGTGATGTGGTGGTGGATCATTCTCAGCGCTGCAGTGACACTGACGTGGTGGTGGTGTGTTAGTGTGTGGGGTGCTGGTGTAGAGTGGATCAGACACAGCAGTGCTGCTGGAGTTTTTAAACCCTGTGTCCACTCTCTGTCCACTCTGTGAGACACTCCTCCCTCGTTGGTCCACCTTGTAGATGTAGAGTCAGAGACAGTAGCTCATCTGTCGCTGCACAGTGTGTGTCGCTCGTCCTCTAGTCCTTCATCAGTGACACAGGACGCTGTCGGCTGGATGTTTTTGGTCGGTGGACTGTTCTCAGTCCAGAC